>NW_020874384.1:6182876-6372656 GCF_003935025.1 Abrus precatorius | reverse complement strand
TTAATAAAGAGTTCCCTGTCTCTCTCTCGCCTCCTGCCTGCTTTGGCCCTAAATTCCAATTTGGGTCTCACTTGGGTCCTCTTTTGCTTAGTCGCTAAGGAACGCGTGCGAAACTTATCTCGGGCCACTGAAACACCTTGGAAGTGACTGCTGGGACTAATAGGAATAATTCCCTGTCCCTCTCTCGCCTCCTGGCGCCTTTGAGCCAAAATTCCAATTTAGGTCTTGCTGGGGTCCTCTTTTGCTTGGTCGCAGAGGAACACGTGCAAAACCCGTCTCGGGCCTTTGAAACAACTTGCAAGTGACTACTAGGACTAATACGAAAATTTCCTGTCTTTCTCTCGCCTCCTAGTGCCTTTGGGCCAAAATTCTAATTTTGGTCTCGCCTGGTTCCTCTTTTGCTTAGTAGCTAAGGAACGCGTGCGAAACTTATCTTGGGCCACTGAAACACCTTGGAAGTGACTGCTAGGACTAATAGGAAGAGTTCCCTGTCTCACTCTCGCCTCCTGGCGCCTTTGGGCCAAAATTCCAATTTGGGTCTTGCCAGGGTCCTCTTTCGCTTAGTCGCTAAGGAACACGTGCAAAACTCGTCTCGTGCTTTGAAACACTTTGCAAGTGACTACTAGGACTAATACGAAAATTCCCTGTCTCTCTCTCGCCTCCTTGCGCCTTTGGGCCCAAATTCCAATTTGGTTCTCGCCTAGGTGCTCTTTTGCTTAGTCGCTAAGGAACGCGTGCAAAACTCGTCACGGGCCACCAAAAAACTTTGGAAGTGACTGCTAGGACTAATAGGAAGAGTTCCCTGTCTCTCTCTCGCCTCCTGCCGGGTTTGGCTTTACATTCCAATTTGGGTCTCGCCTGGGTCCTCTTTTGCTTAGTCGCTAAGGAACGTGTGCGATACTTATCTCGGGCCAGTCAAACACCTTGGAAGTGACTGCTAAGACTAATAGGAAGAGTTCCCTGTCTCTCTCTCGCCTCCTGGTGGCTTTGGGCCCAAATTCCAATTTGGGTCTCGCGTGGGTCCTCTTTTGCTTAGTCGCTAAGGAACACGTGGAAAACTTATCTCGGGCCACTGAAACACCTTTGAAGTGAAAGCTAGGACTAATAGGAAGAGTTCCCTGTCGCTCTCTCGCCTCCTCGCCCCTTTGGGCCTAAATTTTAATTTGGGTCTCGCCTGGGTCCTCTTTTACTTAGACGCTAAGGAACGCGTGCGAAACTTATCTCGGGCCACTGAAACACCTTGGAAGTGACTGCTAGGACTAGTAGGAAGAGTTCCCTGTCTCTCTCTTGCCTCCTCGCGCCTTTGGACCCAAATTCCAATTTGGGTCTCACCTGGGTCCTTTTTTGCATAGTCACTAAGGAACGCGTGCAAAACTCGTCTCAGGCCACTAAAACACCTTGAAAGTGACTGCTAGGACAAATAGGAAGAGTTCCCTGTCTCTCTCTCGCCTCCTGGCGCCTTTGGGAAAAAATTCCAATTTGGATCTCGCCGGGGTCCTCTTCTGCTTAATCGCTAAGGAACGCGTGCGAAACTTATCTCGGGCTTCAATTACACCTTAGAAGTGACTACTAGGACTAGTAGGAAGAGTTCTTTGTCTCTCTTTCGCCTCCTGGTGCCTTTCGACCCAAATTCCAATTTGGGTCTCGCCTGGGTCCTCTTTTGCTTAGTCGCTAAAGAACGCGTGAAAAACTCATCTCGGGGCACTGAAACACCTTTGAAGTGACGTCTAGGACTAATAGGAAGAGTTCCTTGTCTCTCTCTCGCCTCCTAAAGCCTTCGGGCCCAGATTCACATTTGGGTCTCGCCTAGGTCCTCTTTTGCTTAGTCGCTAACAAGCATGTGCAAAACTCGTCTCGGGGGACTGAAACACATTTGAAGTGACTGCTAGGACTAATAGGAAGATTTCCCTGTCTCTCTCTCGCCTCCTGGCGCCTTTGGGCCCAAATTCCAACTTGGGTCTCGCCTGGGACCTCTTTTACTTAGACGCTAAGGAACGCGTGCGAAACTTATCTCGGTCCACTGAAACACCTTGGAAGTGACTGCTAGGTCTAGTACGAAGAGTTCCCTGTCTCTCTCTTGCCTCCTAGCGCCTTTGGGCCCAAATTCTAATTCAGGTCTCGCCTGGGTCCTTCTTTGCATAGTCGCTAAGGAATGGGTACGAAACTCATCTCGTGCCCTTGAAACACCTTGGAAGTGACTGCTAGGACTAATAGGAAGAGTTCCCTGTCTTTCTCTCGTCTTTTGGCGCCTTTGGGCCCAAATTCACATTTGGGTCTCGCCTAGGTCCTCTTTTGCTTAGTCGCTAACAAGCGCGTGCAAAACTTGTCTCGGGGCACTGAAACACATTTGAAGTGACTGCTAGGACTAATAGGAAGAGATCACTGTCCCTCTCTCACCTGCTGGCGCCTTTTGGCCCAAATTCCAATTTGGGTCTAGCCTGGGTCCTCTTTTGCTTAGTCGCTAAGGAACGCGTGCGAAACTTATTTCGGGCCACTGAAACACCTTGGAAGTGACTACTAGGACTAGTAGGAAGAGTTCCCTGTCTCTATCTTGCCTCCTAGCGCCTTTGGGTCCAAATTCTAATTTGGGTCTCGCCTTGGTCTTTCTTGGCTTAGTCGCTAAGGAATGCGTACGAAACTCATCTCGGGCCATTGAAACACCTTGGAAGTGACTAATAGGACTAATAGGAAGAGTTCGTTGTCTCTCTCTCGCCTCCGGGCGCCTTTGGGCCCAAATTCCAACTTGGGTCTCGACTGGGTCCTCTTTTGCTTAGTCGCTAAGGAATGCATGCGAAACTTATCTCGGGCCACTGAAACACCCCGGAAGTGACTAGTAGGACTAATAGGGAGAGTTCACTGTCCCTCGCTCACCTCGTGGCACCTTTGGGCCCAAATTCCAATTTGCGTCTCACCTGGGTCCTCTTTTGCTTAGTCGCTAAGGAACGCGTGCAAAACTTATCTCAGGCCACTGAAACACCTTGGAAGTGACTGCTAGGACTCATAGAAAGAGTTCCCTGTCTCTCTCTCGCCTCCTGGTGCCTTTGGGCCCAAATTCCAATTTGGTTCTCGGCTGGGTCCTCTTTTGCTCAGTCGCTAAGGAACACGTGCAAAACTCCTCTCGGTCCACTGAAACACCTTGGAAGTGACCACTAGGACTAATAGGAAGAGTTTCGTGTCTCTTTCTCGCCTCCTGGTGCCTTTGGGCCCAAATTCCAATTTGAGTCTCGCCTGTGTCCTCTTTTGCTTAGTAGATAAGGAACGCGTGCGAAACTTATCTCGGGCCACTGAAACACCTTGGAAGTGACTGCTAGGACTAGTACGAAGAGTTCCCTGTCTCTCTCTTGCCTCCTTGCGCCTTTGGGCCCACATTCCAATTCGGGTCTCGCTAGGGTACTCTTTTGCTGAGTCGCTAAGGAACGCGTGCGAAGCTTATCTCGGGCCACTGAAACACCTTGGAAGTGACTGCTAGGACTAGTAGGAAGAGTTCCCTGTCTCTCTCTTGCCTCCTAGCGCGTTTGGGCCCAAATTCTAATTTGGTCTCGGCTGGGTCCTCTATTGCTTAGTCGCCCAGGAACGAGTACAAAACTCATCTCGCGCCACTGAAACACCTTGGAAGTGACTGCTAGGACTAATAGGAAGAGTTCCCTGTCTCTCTCTCGCCTCCTTGTGCCTTTGGGCCCAAATTCCCATTGGGGCCTCGCCTGGGTCCTCTTTTGCTTAGTCGCTAAAGAATGCGTGCAACACTCATCTCGGGCCACTGAAACACCTTGGAAGTGACGGCTAGGACTAATAGGAAGAGTTCCCTGTCTCTCTCGCCTCCTGGCGCCTTTGGGAAAAAATTCCAATTTGGGTCTCGTCGGGGTCCTCTTCTGCTTAATCGCTAAGGAACGCGTGCGAAACTTATCTCGGGCCACTATTACACCTTAGAAGTGACTGCTAGGCCTAATTGGAAGAGTTCTCTGTCTCTCTTTCGCCTCCTGGTGCCTTTCGGCCCAAATTCCAATTTGGGTCTCCCCTGGGTCCACTTTTGCATAGTCGCTAAGGAACACGTGCAAAACTCCTCTCGAGCAACTCAAACACCTTGAAGTGACTGCTAGGACTAATAGGAAGAGTTCCCTGTCTCTTTCTCGCCACCTGGTGCCTTTGGGCCCAAATTCCAATTTAACTCTCGCCTGTGTCCTCTTTTGCTTAGTCGCTAAGGAACGTGTGCAAAACTTATTTTGGGCCACTAAAACACCTTGGAAGTGACTGCTAGGACTAATAGGAAGAGTCCCCTGTCTCTCTCTCGCCTTTTGGCGCCTTTGGGCCCAAATTCCAATTTGGGTCTCGCCTGGGTCCTCTTTTGCTTAGTCGCTAAGGAACGCTTGCAAAACTCATCTCGGGCCACTGAAACACCTTTGAAGTGACTGCTAGGACTAATAGGGGAGCTCCTTGTCTCTCTCTCGCCTCCTGGCACTTTTGGGCCAAAATTCCAATTTGGGTCTCGCCTGGGTCCTCTTTTGCTTAGTCGCTAAGGAACGCGTGCAAAACTTATCTCAGGCCACTGAAACACCTTGGAAGTGACTGCTAGGACTCATAGGAAGAGTTCCCTGTCTCTCTCTCGCCTCCTGGTGCCTTTGGGCCAAAATTCTAATTTGGGTCTCGGCTGGGTCCTCTTTTGCTCGTTCGCTAAGGAAGACGTGCAAAACTCCTCTCGGTCCACTGAAACACCTTGGAAGTGACTACTAGGACTAATAGGAAGAGTTCCGTGTCTCTTTCTCGCCTCCTGGTGCCTTTGGGCCCAAATTCCAATTTGAGTCTCGCCTGTGTCCTCTTTCGCTTAGTAGCTAAGGAACACGTGCAAAACTTATCTCGGGCCACTGAAACACCTTGGAAGTGACTGCCAGGACTAGTACGAAGAGTTCATTGTCCCTTTCTCGCCTCCTTGCGCCTTTGGGCCCAAATTCCAATTCGGGTCTCGCTAGGGTACTCTTTTGCTGAGTCGCTAAGGAACGCGTGCGAAACTTATCTCGGGCCACTGAAACACCTTGGAAGTGACTGCTAGGACTAGTAGGAAGAGTTCCCTGTCTCTCTCTTGCCTCCTAGCGCGTTTGGGCCCAAATTCTAATTTGGTCTCGGCTGGGTCCTCTATTGCTTAGTCGCCCAGGAACGAGTACAAAACTCATCTCGCGCCACTGAAACACCTTGGAAGTGACTGCTAGGACTAATAGGAAGAGTTCCCTGTCTCTCTCTCGCCTCCTTGTGCCTTTGGGCCCAAATTCCCATTGGTGTCTCGCCTGGGTCCTCTTTTGCTTAGTCGCTAAAGAATGCGTGCAACACTCATCTCGGGCCACTGAAACACCTTGGAAGTGACTGATAGGACTAATAGGAAGAGTTCCCTGTCTCTCTCTCGCCTCCTGGCGCCTTTGGGAAAAAATTCCAATTTGGGTCTCGTCGGGGTCCTCTTCTGCTTAATCGCTAAGGAACGCGTGCGAAACTTATCTCGGGCCACTATTACACCTTAGAAGTGACTGCTAGGCCTAATTGGAAGAGTTCTCTGTCTCTCTTTCGCCTCCTGGTGCCTTTCGGCCCAAATTCCAATTTGGGTCTCGCTTGGGTCCTCTTTTGCTTAGTCGCTAAGGAACACGTGCAAAACTCCTCTCGAGCAACTCAAACACCTTGAAGTGACTGCTAGGACTAATAGGAAGAGTTCCCTGTCTCTTTCTCGCCTCCTGGTGCCTTTGGGCCCAAATTCCAATTTAACTCTCGCCTGTGTCCTCTTTTGCTTAGTCGCTAAGGAACGTGTGCAAAACTTATTTTGGGCCACTAAAACACCTTGGAAGTGACTGCTAGGACTAATAGGAAGAGTCCCCTGTCTCTCTCTCGCCTTTTGGCGCCTTAGGGCCCAAATTCCAATTTGGGTCTCGCCTGGGTCCTCTTTTGCTTAGTCGCTAAGGAACGCTTGCAAAACTCATCTCGGGCCACTGAAACACCTTTGAAGTGACTGCTAGGACTAATAGGGGGAGCTCCTTGTCTCTCTCTCGCCTCCTGGCACTTTTGGGCCAAAATTCCAATTTGGGTCTCGCCTGGGTCCTCTTTTGCTTAGTCGCTAAGGAACGCGTGCAAAACTTATCTTAGGCCACTGAAACACCTTGGAAGTGACTGCTAGGACTCATAGGAAGAGTTCCCTGTCTCTCTCTCGCCTCCTGGTGCCTTTGGGCCCAAATTCTAGTTTGGGTCTCGGCTGGGTCCTCTTTTGCTCGGTCGCTAAGGAAGACGTGCAAAACTCCTCTCGGTCCACTGAAACACCTTGGAAGTGACTACTAGGACTAATAGGAAGAGTTCTGTGTCTCTCTCTCGCCTCCTGGTGCCTTTGGGCCCAAATTCCAAATTGAGTCTCGCCTGTGTCCTCTTTTTCTTAGTTGCTAAGGAACGCGTGCGAAACTTATCTCGGGCCACTAAAACACCTTGGAAATGACTGTTAGGACTAATAGGAAGAGTTCCCTGTCTCTTTCTCGCCTCTTGGCGCCTTTGGGCCCAAATTCCAATTTGGGTCTCGCATGGTTCCTCTTTTCCTTAGTCGCTAACGAACGCGTGCAAAACTTGTCTCGGGGCACTGAAACACATTTGAAGTGACTGCTAGGACTAACAGGAAGAGTTCCCTGTCTCTCTCTCCTCCTGGCGCCTTTGGGCCCAAATTCCAATTTGGGTCTCTCGTGAGTCCTCTTTCGCTTAGTCGCTAAGGAACGCGTGCAAAACTCATCTCGGGCCACTGAAACACCTTGGATGTGACTGCTAGGACTAATAGGAAGAGTTCCCTGTCTCTCTCGCCTCCTGGCGCCTTTGGGTCCAAATTCCAATTAGGGTGTTGCCTAGGTCCTCTTTTGCTTAGTCGCTAAGGAATGCGTGGAAAACTCATCTCGGGCCACTGAAACAGCTTGGAAGTGTTTGCTAGGACTAATAGGAAGAGTTCGCTGTCTCTCTCTCGCCTACTAGCGCCTTTGGGCCTAAATTCCAATTTGGGTCTCGCGTGGGTCCTCTTTCGCTTAGTCGCTAAGGAACGCGTGCAAAACTTATCTTTGGCCACTGAAACAGCTTGGAAGTGACTGCTCGGACTAATAGGAAGAGTTCCATGTCTCTCTCTTGCCTCCTGGCACCTTTGGGCCCAAATTCCAATTCGGGTCTTTCCAGGCTCCTCTTTTGCTGAGTCGCTAAGGAACGCGTGCGAAACTTATCTCGAGCCACTGAAACACCTTGGAAGTGACTGCTAGGACTAGTAGGAAGAGTTCCCTGTCTCTCTCTCGCCTCCTGTGCCTCTGGGCCCAAATTCCAATTTGGGTCTCACCTGGGTCCTCTTTTGCTTAGTCGCTAAGGAATGCGTGCAACACTCATCTCGGACCACTGAAACACCTTGGAAGTGACTGCTAGGACTAATACGAAGAGTTCGCTGTCTCTCTCTCGACTCCTAACGCCTTTGGGCCCAAATTCTAATTTGGGTCTCGCCTGGGTCCTTTTTTGCATAGTCACTAAGGAACGCGTGCAAAACTCGTCTCAGGCCACTAAAACACCTTGAAAGTGACTGCTAGGACAAATAGGAAGAGTTCCCTGTCTCTCTCTCGCCTCCTGGCGCCTTTGGGAAAAAATTCCAATTTGGGTCATGCCGGGGTCCTCTTCTGCTTAATCGCTAAGGAACGCGTGCGAAACTTATCTCGTGCCACTATTACACCTTAGAAGTGACTGCTAGGCCTAATTGGAAGAGTTCTCTGTCTCTCTTTCGCCTCCTGGTGCCTTTCGGCCTTAATTCCAATTTGGGTCTCGCTTGGGTCCTCTTTTGCTTAGTCGCTAAGGAACACGTGCAAAACTCCTCTCGAGCCACTCAAACACCTTGAAGTGACTGCTAGGACTAATAGGAAGAGTTCCCTGTCTCTTTCTCGCCTCCTGGTGCCTTTGGGCCCAAATTCCAATTTGAATCTGGCCTGTGTCCTCTTTTGCTTAGTCGCTAAGGAACGTATGCAAAACTTATTTTGGGACACTAAAACACCTTGGAAGTGACTGCTAGGACTAATAGGAAGAGTCCCCTGTCTCTCTCTCGCCTCCTAGTGCCTTTGGGCCCAAAATCCAATTTGGGTCTCGGCTGGGTCCTCTTTTTCTCGGTCGCTAAGGAACACGTGCAAAACTCCTCTCGGTCCACTGAAATACCTTGGAAGTGACTACTAAGACTAATAGGAAGAGTTCCGTGTCTCTCTCTCGCCTCCTGGTGCCTTTGGGCCCAAATTCCAATTTGAGTCTCGCCTGTGTCCTCTTTTGCTTAGTTGCTAAGGAACGCGTGCGAAACTTATCTCGGGCCACTAAAACACCTTGGAAGTGACTGTTAGGACTAATAGGAAGAGTTCCCTGTCTCTTTCTCGCCTCCTGGCGCCTTTGGGCCCAAATTCCAAGTTGGGTCTCGCATGGGTCCTCTTTTGCTTAGTCGCTCACGAACGCGTGCAAAACTCGTGTCGGGGCACTGAAACACATTTGAAGTTACTGCTAGGACTAATAGGAAGAGTTCCCTGTCTCTCTCTCCTCCTGGCGCCTTTGGGCCCAAATTCCAATTTGGGTCTCGCGTGGGTCCTCTTTCGCTTAGTCGCTAAGGAACGCGTGGAAAACTCATCTCGGGCCACTGAAACACCTTGGATGTGACTGCTAGGACTAGTAGGAAGAGTTCCCTGTCTCTCTCTTGCCTCCTAGCGCCTTTGGGCCCAAATTCTAATTTGGGTCTCGCCTGGGTCCTTCTTTGCTTAGTCGCTAAGGAATGCGTACGAAACTGATATCGGGCCACTGAAACACCTTGGAAGTGACTGTTAGGACTAATAGGAAGAGTTCGCTGTCGTTCTCTCACCTCCGAGCGCCTTTGGGCTCAAATTCCAATTTGGGTGTCGCCTGGGTCCTCTTTTGCTTAGTCGCTAAGGAATGCGTGCGAAACTTATCTCGGGCCACTGAAACACCTTGGAAGTGACTGCTAGGACTAATAGGAAGAGTTCCCTGTCTCTCTCTCGCCTCCGGGTGCCTTTGGCCCGAAATTCTGATTTGGGTCTCGCCTGGGTCCTTCTTTGCTTAGTCGCTAAGGAACGCGTGCAAAACTTATCTCGGGCCACTGAAGCACCTTGGAAGTGACTGCTAGGACTAATAGGAAGAGCTCCCTGTCCCTCTCTCGCCTCCTGGCGCCTTTGGGCCCAAATTCCAATTTGGGTCTCGCTTGGGTCCTCTTTGGCTTAGTCGCTAAGGAACACGTACAAAACTCCTCTCGGGCCACTGAAACACCTTGGAAGTGACTACTAGGACTAATAAGAAGAGTTCCCTGTCCCTCTCTCGCCTCTTAATGCTTTTGGGCCCAAATTCTAATTCGGGTCTCGCCTAGGTCCTCTTTTGCTGAGTCGCTACGGAACACGCGCAAAACTCCTCCCGGGCCACTGAAACACCTTAGGAGTGACTGCTAGGACTAATAGGAAGAGTTCCCTGTCTCTCTCTCGCCTCCTGGCGCCTGTGGGCCGAAAATCCAATTTGGGTCTCGCCTGGGTGATCTTTTGCTTAGTCGCTAAGGAACGCGTGCAAAACTCATCTCGGGCCACTGAAACACCTTGGAAGTGACTGCTAGGACTAATAGGAAGAGTTCGCTGTCTCTCCCTTGCCACCTGGTGCCTTTGGGCCCAAATTCTAATTTGGGTCTCACCTGGGTCATCTTTTGCTTAGTCGCTAAGGAACACGTGCAAAACTCCTCTCGGGCCACTGAAACACCTTGGAAGTGACTACTAGGACTAATACGAAGAGTTCCCTGTCCCTCTCTCGCCTCCTCGCACCTTTGGTCCCAAATTCCAATTTGGGTCTCGCCTTGGTCCTTTTTTGCTTAGTCGCTAAGGAACATGTGCGAAACTTATCTCGGCCCACTGAAACACCTTGGAAGTGACTGCTAGGACTAATAGGAAGAGTTCCCTGTCTCTCTCCTGCCTTCTGGTGCCTTTTGGCCCAAATTTCAATTCGGCTCTCGCCTGGGTCCTCTTTTGCTTAGTCGCGAAGGAACGTGTGCAAAACTTATCTCGGGCCAGTCAAACACCTTGGAAGTGACTGCTAGGACTAATAGGCAGAGTTCGCTATCTCTCCCTTGCCTCCTGGTGCCTTTCGGCCCAAATTCTAATTTGGGTCTCACCTGGGTCATCTTTTGCTTAGTCGCTAAGGAACACATGCAAAACTCCTCTCGGGCCACTGAAACACCTTGGAAGTGACTACTAGGACTAATAGGAAGAGTTCCCTGTCCCTCTCTCGCCTCCTCGCACCTTTGGGCCAAAATTCCAAATTGGGTCTCGCCTGGGACCTCTTTTGCTTAGTCGCTAAGGAACGTGTGCGAAACTTATCTCGGGCCAGTCAAACACCTTGGAAGTGACTGCTAGGACTAATAGGCAGAGTTCCCTGTCTCTCTCTCGCCTCCTGGTGCCTTTGGGCCTAAATTCCAATTTGGATCTCGCCTTGGTCCTCTTTTGCTTAGTCGCTAAGGAACGCGTGCAAAACTCATCTCGGGCCACTGAAACACCTTGGAAGTGACTGCTAGGACAAATAGGAAGAGTTCACTGTCTCTCCCTCGCCTCCTGGTGGCTTTGGGCCCAAATTCTAATTTGGGTCTCACCTGGGTCATCTTTTGCTTAGTCGCTAAGGAACACGTGCAAAACTCCTCTCGGGCCACTGAAACACCTTGGAAGTGACTACTAGGACTAATAGGAAGAGTTCCCTGTCCCTTTCCTGCCTTCTGGTGCCTTTTGGCCCAAATTCCAATTTGGGTCTCGCCTGGGTCCTCTTTTGCTTAGTCGCGAAGGAACGTGTGCAAAACTTATCTCGGGCCAGTCAAACACCTTGGAAGTGACTGCTAGGACTAATAGGAAGAGTTCCTTGTCTCTCTCTCGCCTCCTGGTGCCTTTGGGCCCAAATTCCAATTTGGGTCTCGCCTGGGTCCTCTTTTGCTTAGTCGCTAAGGAACATGTGGAAAACTCGTCTCGGGCCACTGAAACACCTTTGAAGTGACAGCTTGGACTAATAGGAAGAGTTCCCTGTCGCTCTCTCGCCTCCTGGCGCCTTTGGGCCCAAATTCCAATTTGGGTCTTGCGTGGGTGATCTTTTGCTTAGTCGCTAAGGAACACGTGCAAAACTCCTTGCGGGCCACTGAAACACCTTGGAAGTGACTGCTAGGACTAATAGGAAGAGTTCCCTGTCTCTCTGTCGCCTCTTGGTGCCTTTGGTCGCAAATTCCAATTTGGGTCTCGCCTGGGTCCTCCTTTGCTTAGTCACTAAGGAATGCGTACAAAACTCATCTCGGGCCAGTCAAACACCTTGGAAGTGACTGCTAGGGCAAATAGGAAGAGTTCCCTGTCTCTCTCTTGCCTCCTAGCGCCTTTGGGCCCAAATTCTAATTTGGGTTTCGCCTGAGTCCTCCTTTGCTTAGTCGCTAAGGAACACGTGCAAAACTCCTTGCGGGCCACTGAAACACCTTGGAAGTGACTGCTAGGACTAATAGGAAGAGATGCCTGTCCCTCTCTCGCCTCCTCGTGCCTTTGGTCCCAAATTCCAATTTGGGACTCGCCTGGGTCCTCCTTTGCTTATCACTAAGGAATGCGTACAAAACTCATCTCGGGCCAGTCAAACACCTTGGAAGTGACTGCTAGGGCTAATAGGAAGAGTTCCCTGTCTCTCTCTTGCCTCCTAGCGCCTTTGGGCCCAAATTCTAATTTGGGTCTCGCCTGAGTCCTCCTTTGCTTTGTTGCTAAGGAACACGTGCAAAACTCCTTGCGGGCCACTGAAACACCTTGGAAGTGACTGCTAGTACTAATAGGAAGAGTTTCCTGTCCCTCTCTCGCCTCCTGGTGCCTTTGGTGCCAAATTCCGATTTGGGTCTCGCCTGGGTCCTCTTTTGCTTAATCGCTAAGGAACACGTGCAAAACTCTTCTCGGGCACTGAAAAACCTTGGAAGTGGCTGCTAGGACTAATAGGAAGAGTTCCCTGTCTCTCTCTCGCCTCCTGGCGTCTTTGGGCCAAAATTCCAATTTGGGTCTCGCCTGGGTCCTATTTTGGTTAGTTGCTAAGGAATGCGTGCGAAACTTATCTCAGGCCACTGAAACACCTTGGAAGTGACTTCTGGGACTAATAGGAAGAGTTTCCTGTCTCTCTCTCGCCTCCTGGCGCCTTTGGGCCCAAATTCCAATTTGGGTCTCGCCTGGGTCCTCTTTTGCTTAGTCGCTAAGGAACACGTATAAAACTCTTCTCGGGCCACTGAAACATCTTGGAAGTGACTGCTAGGACTAATAGGAAGAGTTCTCTGTCTCTCTCTCGCCTCCTGGTGCCTTGGGGCCTAAATTCCAATTTGGGTCTCGCCTGGGTCCTCTTTTGCTTAGTCACTAAGGAACGCGTGCAAAACTCATCTCGGGCCAATGAAACACCTTAGAAGTGACTGCTAGGACTAATAGGAAGAGTTCCCTGTCTCTCTCTCGCCTCTTGGTGCCTTTGGGCCCAAATTGCAATTTGGGTTACGCCTAGGTCCTCTTTTGCTTAGTCGTTAAGGAACAGGTGCAAAACTCCTTTCGGGTCACTAAAACACCTTGGAAGTGACTACTAGAACTAATAGGAAGAGCCCCCTGTCTCTCTCTCGCCTCCTGGCGCCTTTGGGCCCAAATTCTAATTTGGGTCTCGCCTGGGTCCTCTTTTGCTTAGTCATTAAGGAACGCGTGCAAAACTCATCTCGGACCTCTGAAAAAGCTTGGAAGTGACTGCTAGGACTAATAGGAAGAGTTTCCCTGTCTCTCTCTCGCCTCCTGGCGCCTTTGGGCGAAAATTCCAATTTGGGTCTCGCCTGGGTCCTCTTTTGCCTAGTCGCTAAGGAATGCGTGCGAAACTTATCTCGGGCCACTGAAACACCTTGGAAATGACTACTAGGACTAATAGGAAAAGTTCCCTGTCTCTCTCTCGCCTCTTGGCGCCTTTGGGCCCAAATTCCAATTTGGGTCTCGCCTGGGTCCTCTTTTGCTTAGTCGCTAAGGAATGCGTGCAAAACTTGTCTTGGGCCACGGAAACACCTTGGAGGTGACTGCTAGGACTAATAGGAAGAGTTCCCTGTCTCTCTCTCGCCTCCTGGCGCCTTTGGGCCCAAATTGCAATTTGGGTCTCGCCTGGTGATTACCATGTCGCTAAGGTATCAAAAGTAACTAAATTCCGCACAAAAACATGTAGTTTGGGGAACAACCTAGGTCATCTCTCACAAGGATGCAAATGCACATTGTTTCAATATCAATTATGCTGAAAACATTTATGTTTGGGGATGTTTTATGATTAAATGCAGAAGATTAAAATGCAGAGAATTAAAGGCAGGGAATTAAGTGCAGAGAATTAAACGCAGGGAATGAAAACCAAGATCCAAACACACAAAACCAAAACCGAGAATGAAAATCGAATTGTTCAAATATCTCCTGCACAACAAACAATTAATCAATTGCTTATTATGCGATTATGGACAATGCACAATTCAATCGAACAATGCTTTCTATGCAATCGCAAAGGTATGATATCAGAAAACAAACTCGGTGCATCAAAAACGTCTTGAACAAATGCGATCTGGACCTTGGCAACATAATTGGAGAAGAAACATGGAAGAATTCGTCTGGAAATTGAAGAAACTAATCGCCTTTCAATTGTAAAATGTAGAGCAATGCAAATTCGAAGTGAAAAATTGCAAGAGAAGAAGAGAATGGGTAAAAATTTCAGAGTTTCTATTGGAAGCAGGAAAGTTATTACAAAACTGAAAAATGAAAAAATGAATTAAAAGTGCTTCCAAATCAGCCCCTGGCCTCTATAAATAGTAGTCCTAAAAGAGCAAAACCGAATGGGCCAAAGCTGGGCTGAAAACAAGTATAACAAAACCACAAAACAAAAGCTAAACAAAAGCTATAGAAAAGTATAAACTTCTAAAATTCTTAGAAAATATCTCCAGACTCCAAATAGCATGATCCATATGTCCAAATTGAAGCCCTGGAAGTAAGGAATCCAATGCAAAAAGAATGAGCCAAAAAGAATATCTACAAAAAAAGTTATGGCCAAATTAGTAACTAAAGGTCAGAATAGAAAATATGAACAAAAGTATAGTATTTATGAAAATTCCTAATGAACATGATAAATGCAAAAACATATTAAATGGAAGAAATAAGGGAATGAAAAGACATGCAAAGGATGCAATCAGACTAAAAATATGAGAACAAAATATGAGCTATCAAATACCCCCACATTTAAGCTTTTGCAATCCCAAGGAAAAGAAAAGAAAAGAAAACAAAAGAAATGAACACAAAGTAAAATTTTTCAATGGATCACAAAGTGTAAGTAATGTGAGCAACAAAAATCAGCCAGCAATCAAAGTATGGAAGAATCAAAACAATCAAGAATATGCTCCAACATTAAAAGTAAAGAAGAGTTTCAATCAAATCAAATTATGGATCACAATTGGTAAAATTCTCACAAAGATGTGTATCACTCAATCTCTCAAGTGTCTAGGCAAGAAATTTCACTCAAAGCACATCATGAAAATAAGTATTTTCATAAGCTTGAAGAGCCTCTAATTTCTACCAGTTAAAACACATGCATCAAAGATCAATAGGACTTTAATTAAGCTTGTAATGTGGCTAAGGTAAATGTAAGATAAAAGAAAGTGTACAAGCTAAAAACCAAAGAGAAAAGAAGAGCAATGGGGAATGGATTAAAAACAAGTAAAAACAAAAACTTCACAACTATTTCAACAAGAGCAAATGTACAAAACCTAAAATAATAGTTTTTATTTATTTATTTATTTATTTTTGTTTTTTTTTTTATTATTATTATTTTCTTTGTAGGTACTGCACTGTTTCTATGCAATCCACTTTTCCAATCAACTTACAAAGCATCAAAATATGCTCAAAATGTCATGAATAAAGCAATATGTACAAAACACCCCCACACTTGTTTTTAACCAATTCCCAAAACAATTCCAAAGCTCATCTATTCCCAAAGGTTGGGCACATCATGGTTTTTCAAGTTACATGGCTTGCAATGAGCTGCAAAATCATCAAGAAAAAGGTCAACAAGGCTCAAAGGGGAAAACAAATGAAATACATGCAAGGTAAATCAATTTGGCCAAGTGGCTAGAATCAAAAGAAGGCCTAAATCATATCAAAAGTGCATGTGAACAAATGACATCAAAAAGAGTCAAATCAAGTTCTAGAATACCTACAAACATGAGTGAATCACACAAGAAAGAAGATAAGCTCAAATCTCACTAAGGCATACATTCTACCAATCAATGATCAAAGACCTAATCATAATGAAAAACTAGCTAATACTCAAAATGCAAGAAACACATCTATCAAGTTATGAAACTTCTAACTAAGAATGGCAAATGAAAAGATGCTCACAAAAATAAAGTCTCTAAAAGCAAGGGAATCCAATAAAAAATATGCTAAGGACTACTCCCTCCCCCCACACTTAAAACACACATTGTCCACAATGTGGGAAAAGGAAATAAAAAAATGCAACACATGCAAACAGTCCAAGAATAAAATGAAAACTATATATGAACAAGTAAAGGAAACTATAAAGAAAAGAAACAAAGATCAAAGAACACAATGCTCCAAACTCAAACTCTAAGTGCCTAAGAAGACACATCCTCCATCAAAGTAGGCTCCACTAAGGATAAATCAACTATGTTCTGAGCCGGCTCCACTGGTCTACTCTCCTGGAATAGTTTCAGCTGATGACCATTGACTTTAAAAGTCCTGCTGGTAGCTTCATCCTGAATCTCAACTGCACCATGGGAAAAAACATGAATAATCACAAAAGGTCCATCCCATTTAGATTGAAGCTTACCTGTAATCAATTTTAATCGAGAGTTAAACAATAACACTTTCTGGCCTACAGAGAACTCTTTCCTCAGAATATGTATATCATGAAATCTCCTAACTTTCTCTTTATACAATCTAGAATTCTCATAGGCTTGCAAGCGTATTTCATCAAGCTCCTGAAGCTGGAGCTTTCTTTCAATTCCGGCCTGCTCAAGTGCTAAGTTACAACTCTTTACAGCCCAATATGATCGATGCTCAATTTCCAGCAGAAGGTGCCATGCTTTACCAAACACCACTCAAAATGGAGACATGCCTAATGGTGTCCGATAAGCTGTCCTCTGAGCCCAGAGAGCATCATCCAGAAACTTACTCCAATCTTTCCTATTCGGGTGCACTAATTTCTGCAACAGGTGCTTGACTTCCCTGTTGAATACCTCAGGTTGCCCATTAGTTTGGGGATGATATGGTGTACCAACTCTATGTGTAACCCCATACTTCTGGAACAATGGTGCAATGGTCCTGTTACAAAAATGACTTCCCTGGTCACTGATGACAGCCTTAGGCACACTGAACCTGCAAAAAATATGAGTACGGAGAAAATCCAAAACAACCTTAGAATCATTAGTTCTTGTGGCCTTTGCCTCCACCCATCTAGACACATAGTCAACAGCAAGCAATATGTAAGAGTATCCCGTAGAAATAGGAAAAGGACCCATAAAATCAATGCCCCAAACATCAAAGATCTCACAGAAAATAATAGGCTGTTGAGGCATCTCATGTCTCCTAGTAATAGTCCCTCCCACCTTCTGGCATATCTCACAGCTCTCAAAAAATCTGTCTGCATCTCTGAAAATGGTGGGCCAATAGAATTCGTTGTCCAAAACTCTCCTGGCTGTCCTCTGCGGTCCAAAATGGCCTCCTACAGATGTGCCATGACAAAAATACAGAATGTCTTGAAATTCGTGGTTAGGAACACATCGACGGATGACCTGGTCATTACAAAATTTCCACAGATATGGATCATCCCAGACATAATATTTAGCATTACTTTTCAATTTATCAATCTGGGATCTAGATGCATGAGGAGGTACAACAGAAGTAACCAAATAATTCACAATATCAACAAACCAGGGAATAGAGTCTATAGAGTTCAGAGCAAATAAATAATCATCAGGAAAACTATCACGAATAGGTAAAGGGTCAACAGTCCCTTCAATACGGCTCAAGTGATCAGCAACCTAATTCAATACACCACTTCTGTCTATTATCTCAATATCAAATTCCTGCAGAAGAAGCATCCATCTAATCAATCTGGGTTTCGCATCCGGCTTCTTCAATAGGAATTTTAGTGCAGCGTGATCTGTAAAGACAGTAATTTTGGAGCCAAGCAGATAAGAACGAAATTTATCTAGTGCAAAAACAATAGCCAACAGCTCCTTCTCAATGGTGATATAATTTATCTGGGCTGCATCGAGATTTCTAGAGGCATAGGCAATAACATGCGGAAATTTACCGACTCTCTGAGATAATGCAGCTCCAAGTGCAAAATCAGAGGCGTCACACATCAACTCGAAGGGAAGCTCCCAATCTGGTGGCTGCATGGTAGGTGCTGTGGTGAGTCTCCTCCTCAACTCCTCTAACGCCTCCTTACACGAATCTGAGAATAAGAATGGTACGTCTTTTTGCAGAAGACTGGACAGCGGCAGTGCAATGGTACTGAAATCTATGATAAATCATCTGTAAAAACCTGCATGTCCAAGGAAAGAACGCACCTCCTGCACAGACGCGGGGTAAGATAGAGAGGAAATAACATCAATTTTTGCCTTATCAACCTGTATTCCCCTCTCAGAAATAAGATGTCCTAAAACTACACCTTCCTTTACCATAAAATGGCATTTCTCATAATTAAGTACAAGGTTAGTTTCAACACATCTTTCTAACACCTTGGTTAAGCTATGCAGACATGAATCAAATGAAGAACCGTAAACAGTAAAATCATCCATAAACACCTCCTTCTTCACTACATCTAGAATGGTAGGGTTGAGTCTTCTTTGGGGTTGCCTTACTGGTCTAGACTCATCCTCTAAGTGAATCCTGTGCATACATACGGCTAGACTGATTCCAGAAATGTCATTCAAGCTTCAACCGATGGCATTCTTGTGCACCTTTAGGACTTGTAGCAACTTCTCTTCCTGATCCTCCAGAAGGCTGCTGGATATAATTACCGGAAATCTCTACTGCTCTGCATCCAGATAAGCATATTTAAGGTGATTTGGCAGAGGGCTCAACTCCAATGAACCTGGCTGCTGTTGAATAACTAATAATGGAAACTGTGGGGCTGCAGCAGCCATGGATATCACAGAATCTGGATCTGCACCTGCAATGGAAGGCAAAACAACAGAAGATATGGCAGTATTAATCTCAGCACAAATGGAACAAATGCCATTATCACAGGTGCATCCTGGTAAAGCATCTAAATCTAAATCTAAGTCTGAAAACTGAGACAAGTCAAAATCTGAATCTACAGCAATATCAATATCAGAATCAAAAGCAGAATCAAAATCAAAATCAAAATCAATTACATGAACTGTATCAGAATCTAAATCAGAATTTCTATCTACTACATTAATAAGAAAAATAGAAAAATCAGAACATTCGGAAAGCATCAAATGGCTCTCAGCCAGATGTCTCATGGCATCAAAGATATTGAAATGAACTGTGTCATCTCCAAACTCAATGGACAGTGTGCCAGTATGGACATCAATCTTTGTCTTCGCAGTCATCAAGAATGGTCTACCCAGAATCAAGGTCGAGTTCTCATCCTGCATATCAAGAATGTAAAAATCAGCCAGAAAAATCAATTGGTTAACTTTTACCAACTGATGAATGCATATTTTGACTGATATTTTAGCATAATTCTAACACATTTGATAAGAAAAATTTATAAAGAAAGCAGAAAAACTTAGAAAAATAAAAGGAATTGAAGTTTGTTTAAATTTGTAGTTATTTTAGTAATTGTGAAATTTTTGCTTAGGAATTAAGTTTTTAATCTTGTTTTTGAAGGAATAAATTGAGCAAGGATCATATTCATGGAAGTTTGATGACAAGGAAGAGGGAAGAAGCAAGTCTGGACTCCATAAACTCAAAAATAAGAAATTGCAGACTGGGCGTGATCATTATTATCAGTGAAAGTGATCACTTCAGAAGTTCAAAGAAGAAAGAAAGCTCTGTGTAACCACTTTTATCATTAAAAGTGATAGTTCTAGAGAGGCAAAATATCAGGACAGCTCTGCGTAACCACTATTGTCATCAAAAGTGAGCGTTCCAGAGAGTCTTCAACTTGGCGAGTTGCGCGTAGTCACTTTTATCAACAATAGTGATAACGTGCAACTGTCCTGACTCTGCGTTGTCACTTTTATCATCAAGAGTGATAGTTCCAGAGAGCCCTCAATATCAGGAAAATGTGCGTGGCCACTATTTCTGGGAAAAGTGTTAACGCGCAACCAATAACTCTCTGCGTAACTACTATTTCTCATAAAAGTGATAACGTGAAAATCTGGAAAATTTTATAAATACCAGAAACGATCCAGAAATTGGGGATTCTGTTCATTTTCAGTTTTTTTAGTTAGCTTCTTGTTAGAGGAAGTGAGAGAGAGGAGTGGGGATTCGAATCTTGGAGCTTCACGAAGAGGAATTGGAGTGGAGCAAGCTTCCATGGCGTTTCTGATTTTCTTCTTCTCTTCTTCTCTTTCTTTTCTTTTCTCTGCTGCCATGACTGTGTAATTCGTTCATAGTTAGGGATTGTAGATCTGAAATGAACATGTTGAATTGATTTACATCTGGATTTCAAGCTTTGGAATAGATTGAGTGATTGATTCTGAACTTCACGTGGAAATTGAATGGAAATTTGATTAACTAAATTCAGAAGAACTCTTGTCAATGGAAATTGAATTTGTTCTTCAGATTTGAACCAATCACCGAGATTATAGTTTTCTTAGGGATAAGGAACTTTGATCTTGCAATCCTTTGGTTTCTTACACTTAAAGCAATATTGAATTGAATCAGATCTAAGGAATTAGAATGGTTTAATTGAATGTTAGGTTCACTGAGTTAAGGAATTAACCTCTGAATAATATAATGTGCAACTAATTGTCATTCTTTCCAATTGCTTGTTAATTCAGAACTTTATTGGTTGAACACTGGAGTTTTGGTGAAGCAATTCCCTAGCTATGGTTTCTCCCTCTGTTATCACATAACTGTGTGTTCATTGTTCTGTTTTCTGCAAGTTCATTTTACTTTTAATTGTTCCAGTTTGCTGTTATTAGATGTTACCACTCTCTTTACAATTTCGAAAAAGCTTAAATGGTTATAATTCTATGAAGTGATACTTGAATCTAAATTCCCTGTGGAGACGATATTTGGATCTTAAATTTACTCATCACTTGCTGCAATCCTAGTGCACTTGCTAGTGTAGATTGCTAACAACACTAACACGTGTTCGAGCACTCCCAAGGGCTAAGCTGTGCTTCGGTTTGCTAACTGGATAATCACGTTGGTTGGTTTCAAGTCTCCCAAATGCAACATCTTATATATGGCTGAAGGCATAACATTAATAGAAGCTCCCAAATCCTGCAAGGCACTAGCAAAAGAGGACTCTCCAATTGTACAGGGAATGGAGAAAGTTCCTGGATCACCGCATTTCTGTGGAAGGCTAGAATGGGACAAGGATGAAACTGTCTGGACATTTCTCTTCTTCAAGTTCCTCTTATAAGTACAGAGCTCCTTCAAGAATTTTGCATATCGAGGAATCTGTTTGATGGCATCCAGCAGAGGAATATTAATCTCTACCTTCTTGAAGGTGCCCAGCAACTCTTGATCTATTTCTATTTTCTTTGGTGGAAGAACTCTGGTTGGGAAAGGAAGGGGAATCTGCTGTTGTGCTGAATTGTCTCGGACTCCCTCTTCACTTCCACTACCTTCACTGGCTTGCACTGGGCAATTGGTCAGTTCCTTGCCACTTCTTAAAGTAATAGCACTTACATTACCTTTTGGATTAACTACAGGCTGAGAAAGAAGTGTTGCAGACCCTTGCTGCTGTAAATTATTCACTGAAGTTGCTAGCTGCCTAATTTGGGTCTGTAAGTCCTGAATGGTGGCTGAAACGTTCTGCTAGAACTGCAAACTTTGAGTGGCCATTTGACTCATCAACTCCTCCAAGGAAGGTCCACTACTGCTGGGATGTGGAGGAGGTTGTTGTTGAGCTTGATTTTGTTGTGTAGGTTGCTGCTGTTGTCTCATAGGAGGAGGCAGATACTTTGGTTGCTGCTGCTGCACAGGGTGATGTTGTGGGTGGTGGTATGAGGGTTGTGCAGGCTGCTGCTGGTACACATATTTATGTTGTTGCTGTGGTGCTGGTGGACCATACCTTAGATTGGGATGACTTCTCCACCCTGGATTGTATGTAGGGGAGAAAGGGTTATATTGCTGAGGTTGCTGCTGGTGACTCTGGTAAGGAGGGTGTATGCCTGCTACCAAATGAGAAGGCTAGGCTGTCTCCTGCAGCTGAGGGCAAGAATTAGTATAATGGTCACCTGCACAAATGCCACATGTCTGCTAGATCTGTGGAACTGCCTGGCCCATGGCTAATTGCCTCACCAAAGAAGTCAATTCTGTAAGCTTGTTTTCCAGCCTTTGGTTATCAACTGCAGCAACACTGCTTGTAGATGCCTCATGTACAGCTCTAGTGGTCAGATTTCTGGAACTGAATTGCTGAGAATTTTCTGCCATGTTGGAGATCAAATATCTTGCAGCTGCTGGAGTCTTGTCCATCAGTGCACCTCCATTGGCTGCATCAATCATGTTGCGCTCCATAGGCATTAATCCTTCATAGAAATATTGAATCAAGAGCTGCTCATTTATCTGATGGTTTGGGCAGGTTGAACACAACTTGTTGAACCTCTCCCAGTATTCATATAGGCTCTCTCCATGCAGCTGTCTAATGCCACTAATCTCCTTCCTTATTGCTGCTGTTCTGGATGCAGGGAAGAATTTTTCTAAACATCGCCTCTTCATGTCACTCCATGTACAGATTGGAGTTGGCTGCAGGTACAACCAATCCTTGGCTATGTCACATAATGAAAATGGAAATGCCTTCATCTTGACAAAGTCCTCTGGCACATCCACTGGTCGCATGGTAGAACACACCACATGGAATTCCATCAAATGCTTGTGTGGATCTTCTCCTGCAAAACCATGAAATTTAGGAAGTAAGTAAATAAGACCAGAATTTAATTCATAACTTGCTACTCCCTCTTGCAATTGTGGTATCTGAGTACACAATGGTTGGTGTCCAATGTCAGGGGCAGCAAGCTCCTTCAAAGTCCTCTCTTGATTGTTTGCCATGTTGCTTGACTGTGAAGTAATCTGACTATGAGTAGTGTGGTGCCCTTTCTTCAATTTCAAAAGCCTCAATCTTGTCCTCTCAATCTCAGGGTCAAATGAGTGAACTGTGCCTGGATTAGATCTGGTCATGCAAGGTTAGAATCACAAGGAACAACACACACTTCCTGAGTGGACTGAATCAGTTAACAAAGCAAGTACCATCAAAACACAAACAATGGTTGAACTAAGACCATGATAAATCTCTATATGGTATAGGATAACAGCACAAAAATTTTCAGAATTTTTGGAATTGATCTGATATGTAAATTGGAAGCCTAAAGTCAAGAAAAATAGGTCAATAAATACTTAAAAATAAAAAAAACTTTTAGAAAACATGCAATTTTTGAAAATCGGGGAAAACATTCTGTTGTAGTGAATAGGAAATTTTATTCTACCCTAAAGTCATGTATGGTGGAAAAAATTCTGACACTCCTAGCAAAAGTTATGATACTTTTAAGTTGCACAAAATTTTTCTTCACCACCAAAGTGTATCTCTTTTTCTACAAATGATTTTTCAAATCTATCAACTCTACACACTAATAGACATCAAATGTAATATGCATACAAAAATTCAGGTCAAAATTCTATCATTTACTATTTTTTTGGAATTTTTCAAAATTAGTGAATAGTAGATGAATAGTATGAATAGTGTGATCAGCAAGGCAAAGTGATTTCTACTAGTCCTCTGTTTTTCTGATTTCTGTTTTCAGCAGCAGCAAGGGTAATGCAACCCTATAGAAATGGGCAGGCTGAGCTCTTTAATAGGGAAATCAAGAAAATACTTGAGAGAGTAGTGCAACCCTATAGAAAAGACTGGAGTTGCAGGCTTGATGATGCCTTGTGGGCACATAGAACAACATTTAAGGCACCCTTGGGAATGTCACCATACAGGATGGTCTATAGAAAAGCTTGCTATCTGCCAGTTGAGGTGGAACACAAGGCCTACTGGGCAGTAAAGACATGCAACATCCATTATGACTCAGCTAGAGAACAAAGAAAATTACAACTGCAAGAGTTGGAAGAGCTACGTCTTGAGGCCTATGAGAACTCTAGAATTTACAAGGAAAAGACCAAACAATACCATGACAAGAAGATTTCAAGCAAAGAGTTCTACGTTGGTCAAAAGGTTCTCTTGTTCAATTCTCGGCTTAAACTCATGCCTGGAAAGCTCAAATCAAGGTGGCTTGGACCCTTCACTGTTACAAAGGTATTTTTCGATGGTGCAGTAGAGATCATAAGTGACTCCACCAGAAAAAGCTCTATGGTGAATGGACACCGCTTAAAGCCATTCTTGCAAAACTCAGCTACCCTAGAAGAAGTTGAGGAGATTGACTTGCAATCACCATGCACCAACCTCCATTCCAACCTTTGGCCCCCATAACTCATTTCATACATCAAGTTAGTGACGTTAAAGAAGCGCTATGTGAGAGACAACTCAATCACTACTTTAACAGCATAATCAATCACTCAATCCAATCCAAAACTCAAAGTTCAGATCCAAAATCAATTCAACACTTCCATTTCAGATTCACAATTCCTAACCACAAAGAGTTTAGGCAAACATTACAAAAAAAGAAGAGAAGAGAAGAGAAGAAGAGAATGAACAAAGA
Source organism: Abrus precatorius (assembly GCF_003935025.1). Taxonomy (NCBI): domain Eukaryota; kingdom Viridiplantae; phylum Streptophyta; class Magnoliopsida; order Fabales; family Fabaceae; genus Abrus; species Abrus precatorius. Next base: position 6,348,748 of record NW_020874384.1, on the reverse strand, counting down.
AGAAACATTCTTCAAGCCAATCTCCAATCTGATCCCTCAAGAAATGAAGCTTGGTGTTCGTCCTCAATCTCCATCTCTGACTCTCTCAACAACAAAAACAAATGGAAAATAAAAAATGAACAAAAAATCTTCCTAAATTCCTGAGCTAACTGCCTTTTATAGAATTCCCGCTCTGCTGGCGTGATCACTTTTTCCAACAATAGTAATCACGCAGAGGCTAATTCTTCATTTCCACTTGCGCGTGTTCACTTTTGCTGGTGATAGTAGCCACGCGCACTTTAAAGTGTTCACTTTTGTTGAAAATAGTAGCCACGCAGAAGCTTCCCTTACTAATGTCATGCGTGTGTTCACTTCTGCTAGAAATAGTGAACATGCAGAAGCTACCTTCTTGCGCGTGTTCACTTTTGTAGATAATAGTGAACACGCGCAGCTACTCTTCTTGGAGGACTCTCTGAAACGCTCACTTTTTTCAGAAAAAGTGATTACGCAGAAGCACTTCTCATTGCAACCTCTCTGGAACGATCACTTTTGCCAGCAAAAGTGATTACGCAGAAGCTCTTCTTCATTTTATGGTTCTAGAGTGATCACTTTCACCAGCGAAAGTGATCACTCAGAGGCTATTCTTCAATTATCAACTTCTTTCCTCCAATTTTTGCTACTTTTCTTCTATTTTTCCTTTGATCATCCAATCCTCATGAACTTAGCTCAGAATTACCTACAAAAGCATACTTGAAATGTCACTTTTTATATAAAAAATCAATGAATTTTAAAATTACTATGTTTAAAAGTGACATGCAACATTTTATTATTTTTTTAAGGGTTTTCTACTATTTCTAGTATGTTTTCTTTATTAATTGCACTAAAAACTATTGTAAAATACTAGTAAAATATGGATTCATCAGAACACTCCAAGGTCCAAGAGAGCCAAAACAGCTGGTGCATCTTCCTCTGCACCCCCACCTAACCATGACCCCAGGTTTTGGTCATTGGAGCATGAAAAGTACTTCAAAGAAAACATTTTGAGAAGGAAATTGGTGCAGGACCGCAATTTTGAAATTCAAGAAGGTAGCTATCCCCAATTTGAAGAGGAGATTTAGAGGAGAGGATGGGACCTTTTCACAACCTGTGCTGGTAATGGGTGGAAGGAAATCACCTAAGATTTCTTTGCCAATGCCATAAGGGTTAAAGGCGACACTCTCCCTCCTAGACACAGCATGGTGAGGGGAAAACTGGTCAACTTCACCCCCTTCAACATCTAGAGAGTTCTGAACATCCCAGCTGTGCATAAATTAGCTGGCCAACTGGACTTCACCACTTTCAGCATCCAAGAGGACAAGGACTACAAGCCTATCCTTGAAACTGTCTACAAGGAGGGTGAGAATTGGGAATTTGACTGCAAGATGCATCCCAAGAACTTGACCACAAGGCAACTCATCCCTGCAGCAAAAATCTAGAGTGTCTTCATTCTCAGCTCTTTCATGCCAATCCTCCACTCTTCTACATTAGCAATGAAGAGAGCAGAGCTGATTTATGCAATTCTGACAAGCATGCCCATCCATGTGGGTGAGGTAATCAGTAGTGCCATCATCGACATCTTGAGCACGAGCAGAGATTCCATAGGTTTTCCATTCATCATCACCATGCTATGCCAAGATGCTAGGGTAGATTTCAGAGACTACCTGCAGAAAATCAGAGTAGCCCCTCCTATTTCTGCAGCAATGGTGAAGGACTTCTTCTTGTAAATATCTCACATTACTGTTTCTATCTTTACTAATTTACTTTCATATTATCACTCTTACTCTGAACGATTTAAGACATTTTTACTTGTATATATCTATTCCATTTTCTAGTTTCATATTTGCTCCCTATACTGAATTTTGTGTATATTTGTGCAAAAAATGCCCTCAGTCCCATCAAGAGGAGCATGAATTTGACCCCTGAGTTGTGATTCTACTTTCTATGAAAAGGGGGTGATCTCTTTGCCTCTGTTTCCATTGTTCTTAGTCTAATTTTCTTGCATAGTGTTAAATGAAAATACAAAAATACTTTCCTTATCTCCCTTTTAATTTAGTCCAGTTTTGTAATTCCATAGTTATATTCTGATTGCACTTCCCATTCAACTCATAATCATTCTCTATTTTTAAATAGTATCATTCTTACCATGCTACGCATATTTTCTTGTAAAGTGAACTGTGATCACATGTTGTTAAGTAATTATCACCTTTTACCATGGTAGAGAGTTGAGCCTTAAAAAAATTCCTTTCTGTGTGCAATTTACATGTATTGTTGCATTTATCCTCTAGAACTTGCCCTGTTTCTTAATTGAATATGCATTGTGCAATTTTTCATCCAGATGATTGAGGCCTTCTTTGCACACACCCACTGATAAATCCATATTTTACCATGTTTTTAGCATAATTTTTGGTTAATAATTAGGAAAATAGTTCTAAAATAAACTTGAAAATATCACAAAAATAAAATAATTCGTATAAATTTTTGTTTTGTTGAAATATTAAAAATTGTTTAGAATTTTGTAGGAGTTCATGCAAAAGATGGAAAGTTGTTGAAAGTGCTTAAAGGAAGGATTAAAAGCTGAAATTGAAGAAGAATAGTCAAAGAATCAAGCTTGAAGAAATCCTAAGAGCTGGGCGTTACAACTCCAAGTGATTGGCGTTTGAACGTGGAAAGAAGAAAATACAGCACTGGGTTTGCGTGGCTACTCTGAGTGATGCCCGTTAACACTTCAACAACTGAAACTGGATAACTGCCATTGCGTTTAAACGCATATCACCTGGCGCTTTGGCGCAACAGAGAGTGGCAACTCATAAAAGATGGCGTAGCAACGCAGAGTTAAGCACATAGAAGAAGCATTCATTGAAGTGTTGTGCATTGAAAAGCACATCATTTGAAGCTTTGGCACACAAGAGCGCTGATGAATCCATATTTTTACTGATATTTTAGCATAATTCTAGCTCATTTAATAAGGAAAATATATGAAGAAAGCAGAAAAACTCAAAAAAAGAGAATGATTGAAAGTTTTATTTTAATTTGTAGTTAATTTCGCATTTGTAGAATTTATGCTTAGTTCTTAAGGAATTTATCTTGTTTTGAAGGAATAAGCTGAGCAAAAGTCATGGAAATGGAGAATCAATGGGAAGGAAGAGGAAGAATGGCAATGTTGGACTCCAAAATACAAGAATTATGGGTTGCAGCCTGGGCGTGATCACTATTGTTAGTGAAAGTGATCATTCCAGAGCCTAAAGGAGAAGAAGAGCCTTGTGTAATCACTTTTATTTACAAGAGTGAGCGTTGCCAGTGTGCGTTATCACTTTCGCTGGCGAAAGTGAACGTTCCAGAGAAGACTCTATTCCTGAGGAGCTGCGCGTTGTCACTTTCGCCAGCGAAAGTGAGCGTTCCAGAGGCACTTGTATCAGGACAGCTTGCGCGTGGTTACTATTACTCACGAAAGTGATCACGCGCAGCCCTTGACCTCCTGCGTTGCCACTATTCTGAATAAAAGTGAATGTTCCAGAGAAGCCTTCAACTCTGCAAGTTGCGCGTGGTTACTCTTGCTCTTGAAAGTGAACACGCGCACTACATAAAGCTTCTGCGTGGTTACTCTTGTGAAGAAAAGTGACAACGCGCAGAACTGGGGTTTCTATATATACATGATTGAAGCGCGAAAACATGGATTCTGTTCATTTTTTCAGTTTTGTGGCCTGGTTCAGCCACCTGTAGTCTATGCAGACTCTCCAGTTGTTCTGGACTCTGGTAGGTATCATTTCATTCTTCTCATTCCTGACCACTGTAAGTCCAGATTTCTTTGGGACCACTTGCACAGGGCTAACCCAAGTGCTATCAGAGATTGGGTAAATGATCCCAGCTTGAAGCAACTTGGTGACCTCCTTCTTCACCACATCTAGGATGATGGGATTCACCCTCCTTTGAGGTTGTCTCACCGGTTTAGCATCTTCTTCCAACAAAATTCTATGCATGCACATGGAGAGACTAATTCCTGGTATATCAGCAAGTGTCCACCTAATGGCTCTTTTGTGCTTTTTGATCACTTCTAGCAACTTCTCCTCTTGATCACTATCAAGCTTGGTGGAGATGATAACTGGGAGCTTTTCATTTGGTTCCAAATAGACATATTTCAAATGCTCTGGTAGAGGCTTTAACTCCAATGTGGGAGGTTGCTCTATAGAGGGAAGTGATTTAGCATTTTCATTTGACAAAATTTCTGCAATATTCAAATCAAAGGGGTTAGATTCAACTGTATTTGCTAAATCCAATACTTCACATTCCACCCCTATGGAATTATCAACTTCATCAACACTAAAACTTTTAGGACTTTCATTCAAATAATCAGAATTTTCAGCACAAGTATCATACAAAGAATTTTCATAAGATTCACAAACAAAAGCATCTACATAATGGGGAAAATTAAGAAAAGAGTTTCTCAAAATTTCGGTCCAGCTCTCATCCACTAATGCATCAAATACGTCAATATGGAAGACAGAATGTTCTTCAATCGGATGTTTCATGGCATCCAATATGTTGAAGTGCACAATGTTATTCCTAAATTCCATGGTGAGTGAACCGGCATGTACATCAATCTTTGTTCTTGCAGTCTTCAAGAACGGTCTTCCCAAAATGATAGGTGAAGAATTTTTGAGTGACTCTTCTTCTTGCATGTCAAGGATGTAGAAGTCAGCTGGAAATATGAGGTCATTCACCTTCACCAACACATCTTCAACAAGTCCAGCTGGGTGTGTTGTGCTTCTATTGGCCAACTGAATCACTATACATGTGGGCTGCAAGGGACCAAGAGATAGAGAAGAAAAAATAGACAATGGCATAACATTAATGGATGCTCCTAGATCTAGCATTGCATTGTCTATCCTATTATTACCAATGATGCATGGAATAGTAAATGTTCCTGGATCTTTACACTTCTCAGCATTGTGGTTCTTTGTTTCTCAAAAAGTGCAGAAACATTCCTACTCATGTTGATTCTTTCATTACCCTTCAGACACCTTCTATGTGTACACAAATCTTTCAAGAACTTGGCGTACTTGGGTATTTGTTTAATTGCCTCCAGCAAGGGTATGTTTACCTCAACTTTTCTGAAAGTGTCCAAGATTTCTTTGTCACTCTCCTCAGCTTTCTTACTTGGTTTGGCAATCATAACCCTTAGAGGGAAAGGTGGTGGAATTGCCCTTTCAGCTTCTTCTACCACTTCTTGAGTGGTGGGTGCATTTTCTTCCTCCCTTTCATCAACCAAGGGGCTTGGGATCTCCTTCTCCCTAGGCATTTCAGGCTCTTGCATTACCTTCCCAGACCGCAGAGTAATTGCAGTGACATTCTTTGGGTTTGTGACTGTCTGTGCTGGGAGGTTGCCTGAACCTTGGGACTGAATTTGATTTATAGAGGAAGCCAACTGTCCCATCTGGTTCTCAATTGTTCTGATACTGGCCTCTGTTCGCTGTTAAAAATTAATGTTGCTCATCGCCATTTGCTTCACAAGCTCCTCCAATGATGGCTCATTCTTCTGACATGAAGAGGCTTGGGATGAGGATGCTTGCTGCTGCTGGTGATGTTGTTGCCCATGTTGTTAATCATTCCATTGGCGTGGCTGATGTGACCAACCTTGACCAGCTTGGTAATTGTTGCTTTGCTGATTTTGCTGGTTGGAATTTCCTCCCCATCTCAAGTTTGGATGATTTCTCCAGCCCGGGTTGTACCGGTTTGAAGAAAGATCCCAGTTTGGTTGTTGCTGCTGCTGCTGTAAAGGAAATTTGTTAGTGTAAATATTTGCAGCATAGGCCTGGGGGTTACCTTCAGGAGTATCTGACTCCTGCAATGTGGGGCAGCTGTCTGTATAATGATCTGCAGCTGAGCATATTCCACAAAGTGTAGCTGGAACTGGTGGTGGAGGTGTTGCAGAGACAGCACTCTTTTGCATTGCAGCTAATTGCTTTACCATGGAGGCTAGCTCATCAATCTTGTACTCCAATTTGTTTGGTTCTGTAGCTTGAACTTCATGCACACCTCTAGTAACACAAGAATTCTGTCTAGTTGCAAATTGCTGGGAGTTGGCAGCCATGTTTTCTATCAAGTTCCTGGCTGCCACAGGGGTCTTGTCTACCAAAGCTCCTCCACTCACTGCATCGATCATACTCCTATCCATTGGGTGTAATCCCTCATAGACGTACTGGATCAGCAATTGATCGCTAATTTGGTGGTGGGGGCAGCTTGCACATAGTCTTTTAAACCTCTCCCAGTATTCATAGAGAGTTTCTCTTTCTAGCTGCCTAATTCCACAAATCTCCTTTCTTATGGATGCAGCTCGGGAGGCCGAAAGAACTTCTCTAGAAAGATTCTTTTGAGGTTGTCCCAACTTGTTATTGATCCTGGTGGAAGGTAGTACAACCAGTCCTTTGCAGTGTCCATTAATGAGAAAGGGAAGGCCTTCAATTTGACATGCTCCTCTGGGACACCTTGAGGTCGCATGATGGAGCACACAATATGAAACTCCTTCAAGTGTTTGTGAGGGTCTTCACTTGCAAAACCGTGAAATTTAGGTAGAAGGTGAATTAATCCAGTTTTCAAAACAAAAGGAGCGTCCACATCTGGATATTGGATGCATAATGTTTGGTATGTGACATCCAGTGCAGCTAGCTCCTTAAGAGTCCTCTTGTCACCTGCCATTGCTCCAAAACTAGAGTTAAGTGAAAATGGAGAAGAGTAAACAGAATTTGGTGTCATAGATTGCAAAGATGCAATAGGCGATGATGATGATTCAGAGTGTTCAGAGTGATCCCTATGTGTCCTAAGGTTCCTATAAAAAGTCCTATCAATCTCCTGGTCTAATGGATACAAATCTCCAAGGTTTGATCGGGTCATGCACTAGATATCAACTAACTAAATTGAAAGCAAATTAAGTAAATGAAATAACAAGAGCAATTTAAAAATCTCTCTGCAGAATTCTGCAGAATTATGCAGCATAAAGTGCAGAAAAAAAACAGAGAAATATGCAGCAAAATGAGTGCAGAAAATTGAAAGTGAGTAATTGAAAAATTGCGGCACTAGAATGAAGGAAACACAATACAAAAACTCAAAATGAAACAAACGTACTAACATGCAAAACACAAAAGCAGAGCACCAATCATGTTCAACATAAGTTCAGCACCAATAATTCCCCGGCAATGGCGCCAATTTGATGAAACGAATTTTAGCTATTCGTCATGCAAAAGATTATCGTTAATCCTCATCAAATGTGCAAAGAAATGAATGCAGTACTAGGGTGTTATCCTAGGTCGTCTCCAAGGAATTTTTGGTTAGGAACATATATCGAACAAGTGTAAACATGTATTTTAACGCAAGTATATTGGGGGGAGGTTTGTCAATTTCTGGATTTTAATCAAGAACGAAATGTAAATTAATGAAATTCAATCAATTAAAATGAGTAATCCCTAGTCAAGCAATGAGTTCCATCATTATTCTTTCAAATGATTCAATAATCCCCTTTCTTTCCCTTGAATTAAGTTAATCTAACAAGTGAAGATTAACTTTAACAAGGAAGTTTAGCCCTTGATAGTCATATTTTAATACATCTTTCTCTCTATGTTTTCGATTTAATTGAGTCTTTTTAGTATATTATTTTGATGTGTTAGCTTAGATTTGTGTTGGTAAGTCATTTAGGATTTAAATTTAAATCTTTCTTAATTCCCGCCATAAATTTTTATTTTGACACAGTTTCTTGAAAAGACCATATCTGGAGCTACACTACTCGGAATTGGACATATTCAGGCCCAAAACTGCGTCACAATGTTGCGGTCCTGCAATGAATTTTTCAGAATTTGGTTTTATTGTTGACATTACTTAATTAGGGTTTTAGGAACCTCGTTAGGAAGCTGGGCCTTAATTAAGCCCAATTATTTTGTCTTTAAATAGGGTTTATGATTTCGCGTGGGGATCTTCTTCCCTCTTTTTTGCCTTAATTTTCAGAATTTTTAAATAAAAGCTTTCGTAAGGATTCCTCTCGTCTCCCTCTCTTTTATTTTCGGAAACTTCATCCCCTTCTCTAATTGGTCGAGCAACATGATTATGAAGTAAGGCTAATTCATCAACCGGTTCAAGGTTTCAAAAACTACATTGCATTCGAGTTTCAAAATAGGTTTTATCGAATTCCTCCTTTCCTTCCTCTTTTCTAATTAGGTTAATTACGTTTTTCATGATATGGAATTTTCGTTGCATCCTAAATAGAAAGAATAGGTTAATTTCAGATTTGAATTAATTGGATTCACCTAATTTAATCAATCAATTGTTCTAAATTTTGTTAAAGCATTGGGTTTGCGATTGCGGTTCTTGTTTTGATGGAATTCATAATCTAGATTTAGATTTTAGGGTTGTTGATGCGCATTGATTCGTTAGGATTATATTTGTGTGAACGACGAGAATTGCATTGTAGGGATTGAGATCTTGAATTGGTTGAATTTCATAATCCTTAATTTTTGTTTTTGTTATTTTGTCGTTTAAATTCAAAACAAATCCTCCCCCAATCTAATTTGAAATTGCATGATGGAACTAAAAATCAAATGCATTTTATGTCCTTGAGAGATTACCTAGGTTTGCTTCTTCTATTGCACAAATTTTTGAGAAAATCTAGCTTGTTTGATACCATTGCGACGTGGTTGTCAGCCCTCCATGTGGATGGGCTTCACAAAAGAGAGAAAGAAATGCAAGAACGTAAACATCATTAATGCAAATTCAACAAAAATCAAAAGAGAAATTGGAAATTAAAACCTATTTAGGACCCTTGGCTGTCACCCAAGACTCCAATGTCGTAAGAAATTATCCCAATTTGGCAAAGAAAAATTGTGTAAAGTGTCAAAAGTCCCGTACCCTAATTCCTAAAATCTATTTATAGTGGATGACATGTCACCAAAGTGTCCACTTTGGGCCTTGAAAGTGTCCACGCGCAGGATGGAAGGAATGCCGCTTCTCTGGAGTTGCCACTATTTGTGCTGAAAGTAGCTACTTTGGTGCGCGTGGCTACTATGAGAGCCAATAGTGGCCACGCGCAGGAAGGCTTCCAATTTAGCGTCCCTGGAGCTTCTGGAGTTGCCACTTTTGGTCTTGAAAGTGGCTACTTTGGAACTTTTAATGCCCAGACTTGCTGTAGTTGCCACTTTTGCTCCCAAAAGTGGCTACTTTGGGGGCAACTTTCATCCAAGGACCAAGATTTCTCAAATTTAACTTGGGCATTCTGCAAAATTATCAAGATAATTAAAATTGCAATCTATATCTATGTAATTAAATGCAAATTAACCAAAAATTAATAAACCTATGATATTTACTCAAAATGTAATTTCTATATTATTTGCACTATCTAAGTCCATTTCTTCTATTAAGGAGCACCAAAAGGGCAAGTAAAAATATAATAAAAAGTGAATTCATCACAAGACACAACCTGAGAAAAGAACCAAAAAGCGATTGTTTGAAGATGCTTGCAAGCCAATAGATGAAGCTCAATGCAAAAAGTTGTCATTTCCTCAAGGACTGTAGAATTCTAATCAGGGAAAACAAAATGATGATTCTCTTTTAAGAGAGATCCTTGCTGGACTCAGATATGAAGATAATAAAGAGCATGAAAGGAAGCTTGCTGAGTATATTAAGCTGCTGGAAGTTCCTCCACTTTTATTTCATCCATGTTCTGAATTAAATGAAGAGCTGCAAATTGATGAGAAAAAGGGGAAACGTTTCAAGATAGAGCAAGAGCCATTATCATCAAAATCATCTCTTAGAATCAAAGATCAATAGGCGTCAAGCTAGTGATGTTAAAAGAGCTCTTGTGAGAGGCAACTCACATTTCTAACCCATTTTAAGCTTTCTATAGTGTTTTTAGAATTTGCATATTCATGTTTTGTAATTTTCTGCTGTTCTGCAAATAATCTGCAAAAATACTGTTAAGCCTGTTTTTCTTAGGTGCATTCGGATACTTAAATTGAGAATTGATGTGGTGAATGTGTATTTGAAGGTTTAAAATTCTGCATAATCAGATTTTACAACTTTCTATTTTTCTGCTATGTGATTTTACTGCATATCTCTGCTAAGGTGAAATCGGTATTTGAATTGAGATCCAATGTGTCTAATGTGTATCTGCAGAATTAGAAATCTGTATAATCATGTTTTACAATTTTATCCAAGTTCTGCTTATATGTTGCTACAACTGTTTTTCTGAATTGAACCTGATAAATAATTAGAGATTTGGAATTGAGAGAAGTAAATTGAAGGATTAGAGTATGAGAAGTGAATTAATTGAGAGTTGAGATGAATTTGATTAATGAAAGGAGTCACTATGTTGCAGGAAAGAAGCCACGCAGAAAATACATTTTGAGGATCTCTGTTGGAACAATCACTTTTACTGACAAAAGTGATCACGCAGAGGCATCAAGGTAAAAACGCTCTTCTGGAACACTCACTCTCACTGATAAGAGTGATTACGCAGAGACAGATGGAAAAATTAATCCTCTGGAACGCTTCCTTTTTCTGACAAAAGTGGCTACGCACAGGTAAGTATAACCTGGACCTCTGTGCGTTATTACTTTTATTAACAAAAGTTGCAACATAGCTGCGCGTTATCACTTTTCCTAGTAATAGTGATAACACGCCCCTTACAATGAAAAATACACTCTTTGGAACATTCACTCTTATGAATAATAGTGATAACGCTGGGATTTTTAATAACATAAAGGTCACTTTTATTCTCAAAAGTAGTCACGTGCTTGAGCGTGCTTATAAATACTGCTAAGGGTGAATACGCACATACATTTTTAAACCAAAAATTCCTTCCCTCTCTGAGAGCTCTCTAACCATCAATCTCTGCATTGCGCTTTATAAGATTTTTCGTCCCTATTCCATATTCAAGCATCATTTCTGCATCTCCAACCAAGGTACATTTCCTTTATTTCTGAAATCTGTGATTGGGGATTTTGTATGTGTTTAAATATTTTGGGGAAGCTGTTGAAAAAGGATAACCAGGTAGGTTCGAGGCATTTAAACCAATCTGGTGAATAGAAAATACTGAGATTAGGTTTTGCTGTAATTTGAGTTTTCTGAGAAGATTCACTTCTGCATTGCACTTTTCACATTAAAAAAAAAATTCTGCACAAATTGACTTAACCTAAAAAGATTCAAATTGAGTTTTGATTGAAAGATATTGAGTTTGAAAGTCTGAAATTATCTACTGTGCTGTGTTCTGCATGTATTGTTTTAGAAAATGTCGAGATTAGTGTTGGGAAACTATTCTGATATTATTTGCTTCAAGAATGGAATGGACAATACTCTGAATTGGTCTTTCCCTGTCAACTATGACATTTCTGCTGGATAATTGACATTGCATTGCACGCTATATGTATCATATTCTATAGCATTTTAGTTGACTTAAGTAGAAGTGTGTGAATTGGTTGATTGGAAATTTTTGAATACGATTATTTAAAATTACCTACTGTGATGGAATCACTTCTACATTAGTCTGAAAATTACAATAAGTGAGTTGCAGCAATATTTTTGAAAAATTGGATGAGACCTGGATGATTCCTCTGTGTTAACTTGAATTTATATATGAGGAGGAATTAACATGCTTTGACTGTGAATGCTTAAGTGTGTGCAGTTGTGTGTCGGTAGCTATATGTTGATTTATCTTGACAATAGACTTCATGTTATATTGTTAGAAGAATTGAATTTTGTTTGATTGAATTTTCTTCAGTACAGAAATATATACTATCACAGCTGGATATTACAATATTAAAATGTCCAATTGATTCTTCATTTGCAGAAACTAAAAAATGGTTAGGACTTCGTTAAATACACCAGTTGGACCTTCTAAGAAGAAACAAGTTGGAGCTTCCACTACCCAAAGAAGAAAATCCAGCAGAAATCTTCAAGCTAAGAATACTTCAGCAGCAAAGAAGGCTAGAAGTAATGGTGTCTCAAGCTCCTCACCCATTGAACTTTCTGACCCACCTCAGCCAAGATCCCCTGCACCTTCACCTTCTCCACCACCTCAGACTAGGGCAGCTGCACCTTTAAGCTCTTCACCCACTGCAACACATGATCCAAGGTTCAGAAGCATTGCCCATGAAAACTTCTTCAAGGCAAATATTCTGAGGAGGAAAATTGTCCCAGACAGAGCTTTTGAGATAGCTGGGAATAATTACCCAGAATATAAAGAAGAAATTCAGAAGAGGGATTGGGAATCTTTCTGTTCTTTGGCTGGAATGGGTTGGAGGGAAATAACCCAGGAGTTTTTACACCAATGCTGTGAAGTTTAAAGGAGATAAATTTCCTAAGTTCCACACAATGGTGAAGGGGATGAGAGTCGACTTCACCCCTGCAAACATCAATAGAGTGCTGAACATCAATTCTGCACAGCAGGTGATAACCACGTCGTAATGCTATCAAACAAACTAGATTTTCTTAAAAATTTTGCAATACAAGGAGTAAACCTAGGTCATCTCACAAGGACATAAGATACATTCTGTTTCTGGTTCCATCATGTGATTTCAGATTAGCTTAGAGAAGGATTGTTTTGAATTAAATTGTAAACAACAGAAAAGAAAAGAACACGGAATAATTATAGCGAAACGAAATATGAAATTTAACCAAATCAAGATCTCAATCACTACAACGCAATTCTTATTGTTACACGAATATAATTCCAACGAATTTCCAATCAACACTAATTCAATACGACATTAATAACCCAAAATCTAAATCTATATTATGAATTTCATCAAAACAAGAACTGCAATCGCAAATCCAATGCTCTAACAAAATTCAGAACAATTGATTTATTGAATTAGGTGAATTCATTTATTTCAAATCTGAAATTCTCATTCTCTGTTTAGAATGCAAACGAAAAATTAATATCATAAAAAACGTAATTATCCTAATCAGAAAAGAGGAGGAAAAGTGCGAATTCGATAGAACCTAACCTGAAACTCAAACGCAATGTTGTTCTTGAAACCTTGAATCGATTGATGGATTAGCCTTGCTTCATGATCATGTTTGCTTTGGCCAAAACCAGAAAATATGAAAAGATGGAAGGTAGAGAGACGAAAATAAAGGAAAGAATTTAAAATAAAGACTTGTAATTCTAAAAAAATTGCAGGAAAAGAAAAATAAGGATTCGTACATAAAGTCATGATGAATCTATATTTTGACTGATATTTTAGCATAATTCTAATACATTTGATAAGAAAAATATATAAAGAAAGCAGAAAAACTCAGAAAAAGAGAAGGAATTGAAGTTTTGTTTAAATTTGTAGTTATTTTAGCAATTGTGAAATTTTGGCTTAGGAATTAAGTTTTTAATCTTGTTTTTGAAGGAATAAATTGAGCAAGGATCATATCCATGGAGGTTTGATGACAAGGAAGAGGAAAGAAGCAAGTCTGGACTCCAAAAACACAAGAATAAGAAATTGCAGACTGGGCGTGATCACTATTGTTAGTGAAAGTGATCACTTCAGAGCTCAAAGAAGAAGTGAAGCCTAGGCGTTACCACTTTTATCATTAAAAGTGACAGTTCCAGAGAGGCAAAATATCAGGAAAGCTCTGCGTAACCACTATTGTCATCAAAAGTGATCGTTCCAGAGAGTCTTCAACTTAACGAGTTGCGCGTAGTCACTTTTATCTGTAAGAGTGATAACGCGCAACTACTTTGGCTCTGCGTTCTTATCAGCAAAAGTGATAGTTTCAGAGAGCTCTCAATATCAGGAAGTTGTGCGTGGCCACTATTTCTGGGAAAAGTGATAACGCGCAACCATAAACTCTATGCGTAACTACTATTTCTCATAAAAGTGATGACATGAAAATCTGGGAAATTCTATAAATACCAGAAACAATCCGGAAAGAGGGGATTCTGTTCATTTTCAATTTTTTTTAGTTAGATTCTTGTTAGAGGAAGTGAGAGAGAGGAGTGGGGATTCGAATCTCGAAGCTTCACGAAGAGGAATTGGAGTGGAGCAAGCTTCCATGGCGATTCTGATTTTCTTCTTTTCTTCTTCTCTTTGTTTTCTTTTCTCTGCTACCATGACTGTGTAATTTGTTCATAGCTAGGGATTGTAGATCTGAAACGAATATGTTGAATTGATTTTGGATCTGGATTTCAAGCTTTGGAATAGATTGAGTGATTGATTCTGCACTTTACGTAGGAATTGAATGGAAATTTGATTAACTAATTTCAGAGGAACTCTTGTCAATGGAAATTGAATTTGCTCTTCAGATCTGAACCAATCACCAAGATTATAGTTTTCTTAGGGATAAGGAACTTTGATCTTGCAATCTTTTGGTTTCTTATACTTAAAGCAATGTTGAATTAAATCAGATCTAAGGAATTAGAATGTTTTAATTGAATGTTAGGTTCACTGAGTTAAGGAATTAACCTCTGAACAATAGAACATGAAACTGATTGTCTTTCTTTCCAAATGCTTGTTAATTCAGAACTTTATTGATTAAACATTGGAGTTTTGGTGAAGCAATTCCCTAGCTATGGTTTCTTCTTCTATTATCACATAATTGTTTGTTCATTGTTCTATTTTCTACAAGGTCATTTTACTTTTAATTGTTCTGGTTTGCTGTTATTACATGTTACTACTCTCCTTCCAATTTTGAAAAAGCTTAAATGGTTATAATTCTATGAAGTGGTATTTGAAACCTAAATTCCCTGTGGAGACGATATTTGGATCTTAAATTTATTCATTACTTGCTGCAATCCTAGTACACTTGCTAGTGTTAGATTGCGAACAACAAGTCATAACCTCTATTTAAAGATAAAATAATTGGCCTTAGTTAAGGCCCAACTCCCTAATGAGTTTCCTAAACACCGAACTAAGTAAAAGACATAATAATTGGGCTTAATTAAGACCCAACTCCCTAACTAAGTAAAATTAACAATACAATCAAATTCTGAAAATTTTAGTGCAGGGCCGCAACATTGTGACGCAATTTTGGACTTGAAGATGCTCAAACTGGGCTTTTCTCCCAACAGAGAAGTTGTTGATCTCTGTCTTATCTTTCCAGGGACACCAATTTTGTCCAATTCCGAGTAGTGTAGCTCCAGATATGGTCTTTCCAAGAAACTGTGTCAAAATAAGAAATTATGGCGGGAATTAAGAAAGATTTATATTTAAATCCTAAATTACTTACTAACACAAATCTAAACTAACACATCAAAATAATGAACTAATGAAGCACAATTAAACCAAAAACATGGAGAGAAAGATGTACTAAAATATGACTATCAAATACCCCCACACTTAATCCTTTGCACTCCGGGGCAAAACTTTCTAATGAATTTCCAATGCAAAGAATAAAGAAAGAGAACAAACATTTCTAGAATCAAGGCAACAAACAATCAATGAGACACAAATGACATTAAAAGTAAGCAAGAAGGCAAGTTAAAATAAAGAAAGATTCAAAAATGATAGAACCTCATAGATAGTGTATAGCTCTCAACTCTCAAATATTTTCGGCTAGTATTTACGCTCAACACAACATGAAAACTAGCACAATCAAGCTTTGACAAGCTTCTAATTTCCACAACTTGAAACACATGCTATTAAAGATCAAAAGGACTTTTATTTGGCTTGTAATGTGGCCAAGGTAAAGGTTAGATGGAAAAGACATTTAGGCTTAAACAACCAAAGAGAAAAGAGGAGCAATGGGGAATAAGTTTAAATAAGCAAAAAGATTACCCCTAGAAAAATCTCCTAACCCCAATGGTTTTCCACATATTTTTTTTTTATATATATACTTTTTTTTTCTTTTGCTTGTTTTTCTTTCTTTCTTTCTTCTTTTTTTTTTTTTTAAATACCAAACAACTCAATATCCACAATATAGAAGTATTTCCTAGAGGCACCTCCACACTTATTAAAGACTTATTCCCAAAACAATTCCAAAGCTCCTATAATCCCTAAGGTTATGGAACATCATTGTTTTTCACTATATGGCTTATAATGAGCTAAAATCAAGGAAGTGTTATAAAGGCTCAAAGGGGGTAAACAAGAGGAATCAATGTAAGGTAAGTCAATTTGGCAAAGTAGCTACAATTTGAAGAAAGGCCTAAATCATATCAATAATGCATATGACAAGAAGCTTCAAAAAGATACAAGGCAAAACCAAAGGTAATCTAGCAACATGAGTGAAATCACACAAGAAAGAAGTAAAATATGCTTAAAATTCTCATAAGGTTTATATTCTATCATTAATGAATCAAACTCAAAATTTTCAAGCAACTTGCTCAACTAAAAATGTAAAAATGACTCATATCAAGTATTGCAACCTATCAACTAAAAATGGTGTAACAACTTTCACAATTCCTACATCTAGAAATTAAAAAGAAAGGACGAAAACTCCAACAAAACATCATCAAAATAGAAAAATAGAAGCACAAATTGCAGAATTTGAAAAATAGCAAAAAACGAAGAAAATGGAAAATAAAAAACTGCAGAAAACAAAAAAAGAAAATGAAAACTGCAGAAAAAAAAACAGAAAATGAAAACTGCAGAAAATGAAAACAGCAACACAAGTTTTCATGCAACTCCCCCCACACTTAAAAGTTACATTGTCCTCAATGCAGCCAAACAACAAAGACAATTTCAAAGAATACAGAATGGGGAAAGAACTCCCTTAAGGTTCAAGAGTTGGTGCTTACAAGGACATGTTTTCTACAATTTCCTCCTCCAACTTTGGACTTTGATGAAATTCCTTGAGTTGATATCCATTGACCTTGAAAATGCTACCGGTGACTTCATTCTTAATTTCAACTGCACCATGGGAAAACACATTAGTAACAACAAAAGGACCATCCCATCTAGATCTAAGTTTACTGGCTATAAGTTTTAGGCGGGAATTGAACAAAAGCACTTGTTGGCCCACTTTGAACTCCTTTCTCAAAATATGTCTATCATGAAAGCGTTTGACTTTTTCCTTGTATATTTTTGAGTTCTCATAGGCTTCCAAACGAAGCTCCTCAAGCTGTTGTAATTGAAGCTTCCTTTCCATACCTGCTTGTTCAAACTCCAAGTTACAATGTCTTACCGCCTAATATGCTCTATGCTCAACCTCAACAGGCAAATGACATGCTTTACCAAACACAATCCTGTAAGGAGACATCCCAATTGGCGTCCGGTAAGCTGTCCTATGAGCCCAAAGAGCATCCCCCAAAAATTTGCTCCAATCTTTTCTATTGGGGTGTATTATCTTCTACAAAATCTGCTTGATTTTCCTGTTAAAAACCTCGGCCTGCCCATTAGTTTGGGGATGATAAGCTGTAGACACTCGATGCATAACCCCATGCATGCTTCTATTGCAGAAATGGCTTCCCCTATCACTGATAATGGCTTTAGGCACAACAAACTTGCAAAAAATGTTAGATCTAACAAAATCCACAACAACTTTAGAATCATTAGTTTTGGTGGCCTTAGCCTCCACCCATTTGGAAACATAATCTACAACTAGTAAAATAAATGTGTAACCAAAAGATACAGGAAATAGACCCATAAAATCAATACCCCAAATATCAAAAATCTCATAGAAAATGATCGGCTGTTGGGGCATCTCATGTCTCTATGTAATGGCCATCCCTGCTCTCTCACACTGCTCACAGGTGCTGGAGAATTGATGTGCATCTCTGAAAATGGTAGGCCAGTAAAACCCACTTTCCAACACCTTCCTAGCTGTCCTATATGATCCATAATGTCCTCTAACGGGTGAACATGACAAAATTGAAGCACATAATGGATCTCCTGATTTGGAATGCACCTTCGAATCACTTGGTCGCTGCAAAATCTCCAAAGATAAGGGTCATCCCAAACATAATATTTAGCCTCACTTTTTAGTTTGGCTATTTGTGCTTTAGACGCATCTGTAGGAAAGACACCTGCAACCAGGTAATTCACAATATCAGCAAGCCAAGGAGTAATATCATGTAACTGCATCAACTACTCCTCAAGAAAATCATCTTTAATCGGAAAGGGATCAACATTCCCCCCTTCAATCCTACTCAAGTGATCTGCTACCAAATTCTCTGCACCACTCCTATCTCTGATCTCAATATCAAACTCCTGAAGGAGAAGCATCCATCTGATCAATCTGGGTTTAGCATCGGGCTTCTTTAACATGAATTTCAAAGCTGCATGGTCAGAATATACAATAATCCTAGAGCCTAGCAAATATGAACGAAATTTATCTAAAGCAAATACAATAGCTAGAAGCTCTTTTTCAGTAGTGGTGTAATTAACTTGAGCATCCAATGTGCGAGAAGCATAAGCTATTACATGAGAAAGCCTCCCAACCTGCTGAGCTAGAACAGCTCCAAGTGCATAGTTGGATGCATCGCACATGAGCTCGAAAGGAAGCTCCCAATCAGGTGGCTGAACAATAGGTGTGGTGGTAAGCTGCCGCTTCAGCTCCTGAAAAGCTAGCTGACAAGGCTGATCGAAAACAAACTCTACCTCTTTCTGCAGAAGCTTGGACAATGGCAGTGCAATCTTGCTGAAGTCCTGTATAAATCTCCTGTAAAAACCTGCATGTCTAAGGAAGGAACGCACTTCTCGCACAGAAGTGGGGTAAGGTAGAGAAGCAATGATATCAATTTTAGCCTTATCAACCTGAATACCCTATCTGGAGACAAAGTGACCCAAGACTATACCTTCTGTGACCAAAAAATGATACTTCTCAAAATTTAACACAAGGTTAGTTTAGATGCACCTATGTAACACCTTAGATAAATTCTCTAGGCATGCATCAAATGAAGAACCATAGACAGTAAAATCATCCATAAACACCTCCATGCAACTCTCCAAAAGGTCAGAAAATATACTCACCATACACCTCTGAAAGGTGCTCGGAGCGTTGCACAAACCAAATGGCATCCTGGTGTAAGCAAATGTGCCAAATGGGCAGGTGAATGTGGTCTTGTGTTGGTCCTCTGGTGCAATATGAACCTGCATGTATCCAGAAAATCCATCTAAAAAGCAGTAATGGGATTTACCTGCCAGCCTCTCCAAAACCTGATCGATAAATGGAAGAGGGAAATGATCCTTGCGAGTAGCCTGGTTAAGTCTTCTGTAATCTACACAAACTTGCCAACTGTTTTGAACTCTGGTTGGAACCAACTCATCATCCTGATTCTTCACCACAGTCATCCTAGTCTTCTTTGGGACCACCTGCACAGGACTAACCCACTTACTGTTAGAAATAAGATAAATAATACCTGCTGCTAGTAGCTTTGTGACCTCCTTCTTTACAACATCTAGAATAGTAGGATTGAGTCGTCTCTGTGGCTATCTCACAGGTCAAAACTCATCCTCCAATAAAATTCGGTGCATACAAATAGTAGGACTAATTCCAAGAAGGTCAGCAAGAGTCCAACCAATGGCCTTCTTATGCTCTTTCAAAACATGCAATAATCTCTCCTCTTGATCAGAGTTGAGATCACGAGCAATAATGACAGGAAGTCGCTGGTTGTCCTCTAAGTAAGCATACTTCAAATATGCAGGCAAAGGCTTAAGCTCTACTGATGGAGGTAGAGATAAGACAACTGCTAGTGTTGAAACATCTACTGGTCTAACTATATCTGTTTCACCTATAACATCAACACTACAAACAACACACATAGATGAATCATCACAAGTACAAGATGGGTTAGTGAAATCTGCAAAATCAACAAATAAATCATCTAAATTTTTGCAATCATCAACAGTTAAATCAATAACATCTAAACTGAAAATAGAATGGTTCTCTGCTGGGTGTCTCATTGCTTCAAAAATGTTGAAATGCACCAAATTGTCACCAAACTCCATAGAAAGGGTCCCTGCATGCACGTCTATCTTTGTTCACGCGGTCCTCAAAAATGGTCTCCCAAGGATTAATGTAGTATTGCTGGGTAGGTCATCTTCCATCTCTAGAATGTAAAAATCAGCAGGAAAAAGAAGGTCCTCAACCTTGACAAGAACATCTTCCACGACACCAAGTGGCTGCACAGTGCTTTTGTTGGCTAGCTAGACTACAATTCCTATAGGAATCAAATCTCCAATCTGCAATGATCTAAAAATAGATGCAGGCATAACATTAATTGAAGCACCTAAATCCGGCATAGCATTTGTAAAAACTTCCTCTCCAATAGTACAAGGAATGGTGAAAGTTCCTGGATCTTTGCACTTTGTGGTAACTCAGGTGGAATGATCGCCGACACATTCTTATTCTGGAGAAGTGCAAAACCATTTCTCCCCATACTCACTCGCTCATTACCCTTCAGCTTCCTCTTGTTAGTACACAATTCCTTTAGCAACTTTGCATATTTTGGAACTTGTCAGATGGCATCAAGGAGAGGAATATTTAGTTCTATTCTACTGAACATGTTCAGCAACTCATTATCTGACTCTGGTTTTTTTCTTGATGCTATTGGTCTGTTCGGGAAGGGCAGTGGAACATGTTTCTCAGTAGCTGCATCACTATTGTTTTTAGAATCTGGTGCTGCAGCTGCAACTGCTGGTAACTCTTTTCCACTTCGCAGTGTAATAGCACTCACATTTCCCTTTGGATTCATGACTATTTGAGAAGGCAGATTACTGGAACCTTGAGACTGAATCTGACTCAATTGAGTTGCTAGCTGTCCAACCTGAATCTTCAAATCCTGGACAGTTGCTTGCATGTTCTGTTGAAACTGCAGGTTGTTTGTAGCCATCTGTTGCATCATCTCCTGAAATGACGGCTCACTTCTTTGTGTAGGAGGGGGTGGTGGAGGTGGCTGTTGCCTGAATAGAGGCTGATATTTGCCTACAGCAGGTTGAAATGAAGGTTGTTGGCTTTGTTGCTGCTACTGCTGCTATTGCCCCCCTATTTCAGGTTTGGATGATCTCTCCAACCTGGATTATATGTCTTGGAGTATGGGTTATAATTCTGATGCTACTAATTTGGAGCTCTATATTGCTGCTATTGGTTTGTGTAGATTCCAGAAACATTCGCATCTGTCTCTTGCAATGTAGGGCATGAATTCGTAGGGTGCTCAGTGGAAGTACATATGCCACAAACTCTTGCTGGTTGCTCACTTACTGCACTTACTTGTTGTTGACCAATTGTCAAATGCCTCACCATGGTGGTCAACTTGTTGATTTTGTTTTCCAGCCTCTGATTTTCCACATCATAAACAGCACTAGTACCAGGACCAAGTGCTATCTCATTCACTCCCTTAGCAGCTCCTCTGAATCCGAATTGTTGAGTGTTGGCTGCCATGTTTGTAATAAGTTGCCTTGCAGCGTGTGGTGTCTTATCCATCAATGCTCCTCCACTTGCCGCATCTATCATATTCCTGTCCATCAAAGTTAGTCCCTCATAAAAATATTTAATTAGTAATTGCTCACTTATTTGATGGTGGGGACAGGTAGCACACAGCTTGTTGAATCTTTCCTAGTAGTCATACAAAGTCTCCCCATTCAGCTACCTTATACCACAAATCTCTTTCCTTATTGCTGCAGTTCTGGATGCAGGGAAGAATTTTTCCAGAAATAACCTCTTCATTTGATTCCATGTAGTGATTGTTGAAGGTAGGAAGTAAAGCCAGTCTTCTGCAACACCATCCAGAGAGAAAGGAAACGCCTTCATCTTGACATGGTCTTCAGGCACTTCCTGAGGTCTCATGGTGGAACACACCACGTGAAACTCTTTTAAATGCTTATGAGGATCTTCACCTGCAAGTCCATGAAACTTTGGCAACAAATGGATAAGTCCAGATTTAAGCTCATAGGAAATTGTTTCATCTTCAGGATATTGGACACACCATGACTGATACACAACATTAGGTGTGGCCAATTCCTTCAAAGTTAGCTCAGGGTTATCAGTCATATTCTCAATTTCAAGTTCAGATTCACTAACAGTAGGATTAATAGTTTCAGAAGAAGCACCAAATACACTACCACTGTTTTTGCTAGCTCTTATCCTACGAAGTGTTCTTTCTATCTCGGGATCAGGTTGATTCACTACACTGGGGTTGGCCCTGGTCATGTAAGGTTAGAACCAACAAGAACAACAAGGAATCAATGAATGCATAAAGTAGGTTTACAAAGCAAGTACCACCAAAATGCAAGATATGAATGAAGTGGGACCATGATAAATCTTTTTTTGGTATAGAAAAACACCACAAAAAATTTCAGATTTTTTTGAATTGATTTACCATGGAAACTAGAAGCCTAAAATCAAGAAAAATAGGTCAATAAATACTGAAAAATAAAAAAATTTTAGAAAACATGCGATTTTTGAAAATTGGGGCAGCCTCAACCGGCAGAGCAAGTTGTGGTAGATAGGAAATTTTTTTCTACCCCAAAGTCATGTGTGGTGGGTTAATTTCTGACATTCCTAGCAAAAGTTTTGGCACTTTTAAGTTTCACAAAAATTCTCTTGGCCACCACAATGTATCTATTTTTCTATTAATGATTTTTGCAATCTACCAACTCTAAACACTAATAGACACTAAAAGAAATGTGGACACAAAAATTCAGATCAAAATTCAATCTCTAGGTATTTTTTTTGGAATTTTTCAAAATCTGATGAATAGTGCATGAAAAGAGCATGAACAGTAAAATCTGATATCAAAATATGCAGCAACTATGTTTTCCGTATGCAGCCACAACAATTGAACCACAAGGGAACCAATCACAATCACATACTCAATTGCAATGAAATAATGGAATAGACAATCAAAGGATCACGACTAAACATTAAAACACGAATTGATCAACACACACATACGAATTGAAATGCAAAACTAAATCTGCAAACGAACACAGAAACATAGAATACTTAGTTTTAGAGTTTGCAAACAAACATAAACACAATACGCATAACGGAATAGACGAACAAAATGCACTATGAAATAAAAACACAGATGAAATGTAGCACAAACACAGAAACACCGAATCAGTTAGTACACATGATGAAATAAAAACAAATTGACTTATGTCCCCGGCAACGGCGCCATTTTGATAACCACGTCACAATGGTATCAAATAAACTAGATTTTTTTTTTAAAATTTTGCAATAGAAGGAGTAAACCTAGGTCATCTCACAAGGACATAAGATACATTCTGTTTCTGGTTCCATCATGTAATTTCATATTAGCTCAGGGAAGGATTGTTTTGAATAAAATTGTAAACAGCAGAAAAGAAAAGAACAAAGAATAATTATAATGAAACGAAATATGAAATTCAACCAAATCAAGATCTCAATAACTACAACGCAATTCTCATTGTTACACGAATACAATTCCAACGAATTTCCAATCAACACTAATTCAATATGACATTAATAACCCAAAATCTAAATCTAGATTATGAATTCCATCAAAACAAGAACTGCAATCGCAAATCCAATGCTCTAACAAAATTCAGAACAATTAATTTATTGAATTAGGTGAATTCATTTATTTCAAATCTGAAATTCTTATTCTCTGTTTAGAATGCAAACGAAAAATCAATATCATGAAAAACGTAATTATCCTAATCAGAAAAGAGGAGGAAGAGTGAGAATTCGATAGAACCTAACCTGAAACTCAAATGCAATGTTGTTCTTGAAACCTTAAACCGATTGATGGATTAGCCTTGCTTCATGATCATGCTTGCTTTGGCCAAAACCAGAAAAAAATATGAAAAGATGGAAGGTAGAGAGACGAAAATAAAGGAAAGAATTTAAAATAAAGACTTTTTGAATTCTGAAAAATTGCGGGAAAAGAAAAACAAGGATTCGTACATAGAGTCATGCTTGTCCTCAAGCAAATCAAACTAAACTAAGGGTAAGTTCCTCCATTTTCAAATTCAGTTCATAAACTGCTTATTTCAGATTTTTCTAATTTCTAATTCTGTGTTTTCTGCAAAATTTTTAATCAAGTTGTTCATCCAAATACTCATCATGATATTCCTACTACATAATCATCATTGAGTAAGAATTGCTACCTAAGTACAATTAATCAAAATGATCACAGCTCACTTGGAAGTGTTTCTCTCATCACTCAACAGTGTTTAGGTGCTGTTTTCACTCTAAATCATCAATTTCACTGCACTCTACCATATGCTTGCCCAATTTCTCCATCTCCTCTGCTTAGTACAATTAATCACACATCTAGAGGACTTTTTCAGGTTATAACAAGGCTAAGGTTAAGGTAGGTATCAAAGAAAATGGAAAACAATACATGCAATTTCAAAAGATCAAAGGCATTTTGAGTGATTTGTTTTAAAACTATCCTGGATCTGCATTATTCCTCCTTAATTCTCTCACTTATGCAGCAAACAAATTTTTTCTTGCAGCAAAATTTTCATCTCTTTTCTTCTTTTCTTGCTTTCAATCACTATCTTCTTTTCGTTGATATTCTTTTTCTTTTTCTGCAGCACTTTGCTGCACTTCTTTTCTTTTGAACTCACATTTTTGTTCTTTTCACAGCTTTGCTTCATAAATTTTTCATTTTGCTGCAGCACTTTTGTTCTTTCTTTCTGGCTTGTTGAACTCAAACTTAGATAGCATGCTATTTCCCACCCCAAACTTAGAACATTGCTTGTCCTCAAGCAATTAAAATCTGGATGCCACCCCAAACTTAGT
The DNA here is from genome assembly GCF_003935025.1 of Abrus precatorius. Taxonomy (NCBI): domain Eukaryota; kingdom Viridiplantae; phylum Streptophyta; class Magnoliopsida; order Fabales; family Fabaceae; genus Abrus; species Abrus precatorius. Next base: position 6,324,094 of record NW_020874384.1, on the reverse strand, counting down.
TTTAAAACTCATTCTTGATTAAACTCATTATGCCTCTGATCTTTTGAATGGTAAAAATTGGTTTTTCAGCAAGGCTTATAATGAGGTAATTTCAAGAAAAGGGATATGAAGCTCAAAAGGGTGAACTAAGACATTCAATCATAAAGGAAGGCATTTAGGCTGACTAGGATATCAATCATGGCCTCTATCATGTAGGTGAAAACTGTAACATGCATATTCAATTTAAGAACAAGGGCAAGTTCTAGAGAATGCAGCCAAATATGATTAATCACACAAGAAAAAGAATTAGATAGCTCAAATCTCATTAGGTATTTATAAGTGATCATGTGGATTAATGAAAACACAATGCACTTTTCAGAAATATATGCACCTAGTGGCACCTGCCTCATTTTTGAAAATACAAGTGTGATCTCATTTTGAGAATAGGAAAAACAACTTAAAAAGAAATTCACACAGAATTAACAAAATTGTCAATCATTTTTATTTGATTAACAGCCAGCAATTTATTATCTATTCTAGTATTTTGGTGTTTTTCAGGAATAATTCAGTGTAATGTGAAGCTAACTCATGAATAAGACGTAGAGAATGAAACCCCCCTTTCATGGCAGCTTGTGCAAGTGTCAGCTTCCATGGTGTGTGAGTGTTGTGTGGTTGTGACATTTTCTGCACAAAACACCAAAAATTCTGTCAATTATCAAGTGAAAAGGGATTGAATTCTGCAGAATTAATGTGTGTTCAAAACATAATTGTTCAGAATTAGCATGAAACCAAAATATACCAAGTGTGCAAATTACAAACCCAAATTCTAAAATGAAACCAAAAACTTTGAAACTTAATTACAAGACCGTCAAGAGAAAATTCGAATTAACAGAAAAGAAAACAAAAATCCTAAACTAGTCATCTTGGGCATCCTCCTCATCCGAAATTTTATCTTCATCTTCTTCCTCATCCTCCTCATCTTCTTCTTCCTCCACCACTTCTTCAGTTGGCTGTGGAAAATGAGTCTTGTAGATTGGCAAGTCTTTAAAGATTGATGAGCGTAGACATTGAGCATTCTCGGCCAAATCTGGTGTGTGATAAAGTTCATCTTTGGTCATTCCCATCTTCTGACCAAGATTCATCAACACACATTCCAATAGCATAGTTCCTGCCTTCAAACTGCTGTGGAGCTCAGTTTGTCGTTCAGCCAATTGATTTTTCCTTTCAACCAAAAGATGTAGGATGTCCTTCATCTTCATTGGTTTCTCCTTTCTGAACTGGGTGGGGATAGGTGCAGCTGAAGTGCAGGAGGTGGTGGCATAGATTTCCTTTACCATTGAGACAGAGATAGGGGAAGCAGATCTGATTTTCTCTTGGTAGTCTCCAACTTCAACCCCTGCATCCTCACAAAGTAAAGTGATTAATGAGGGAAAGGCTAGTGAATCTCTTTTTGTTTTCAAAATATTTAAGATACATTCACTAATTACTTCCTCCACATCAATGTACATATCATTAACGATAGCAAACAATAATTCAGCCCTCTTTACTGCCAGGGTTGAACTATGCTTGACTGGCATGAAAGAGTTCAACAGAAAAGTACTCCAGACTTTGGCAAATGGTAGCAGGTTCTTGGTGGTGATACACTTGGGTTTTTGGGTGAGGTTCAGCTGCTAAGTTGTGCCTGGCCTTCCAATTCTGTGCAGGATTTCAATATAATCCTTGTCTGGACTATTCTTAAAGTCAGTGAAGTCCATCTGCCCAGGTTGCCTTTCAGTGTAAATTTCCAACACTCGATTGATGTTGGCAGCAGTGAAATCCACCCTCATACCCTTGACCGTTGTGTGAAATTTGGGAATTTGGTCTCCCTTGAACCGCATTGCATTTGCATAAAACTCCTGTGTAATTTCTCTCTAACCATTATCAGCCAAGGAGCAGAAGTTGTCCCATCCCCTTTTCTGAATTTCTTCTGAGTACTCAGGGTAGTTGCCTTCAGCAATTTCAAAGGCTCTATCCAGGACAATCTTCCTCCTCAAAATATTTGCCTTGAAATAGTTTTCGTGAGCAATACTCCTGAACCTTGGATCATGATCAGTAGGGGTAGAGGTAGAAGGAGCATTTCTTCTGGTCGGCTGAGGTGGTGAAGAGGTTGCAGGTGCGGTTACTCTTGGCTGAGGAGGGTCAGCGATTTCAATGGGTGAGGAAGGTGAGACACCATCAGTTCTTTCTCTTTTTGTGGTTGGAGAATTCCTGGCTGTTCCAGCTTGAATATTCCTAATAGATCTCCTTCTTGGAGTGTTGCTGGCAGATCCAGCTTTGGTCTTCTTAGAATGTCCAACTGGTGTATTCAAAGAAGTTCTGACCATTTTGAAGTGGCTGCAAAAAAAAAAAAAAAACAAGCAAGTAATTTGACAGTTTAAAATTCATGACACAGAATTGTGACAGTATACATCTCTTTACTAGATAAATTCAATCAATCCATGTGCAGAATTCCAACTTGCAGTATGTATCTTTTTACAATCAGTTGCTGTCATGAGGATGTAATCATATAAACACACAAGCAATATTGCAAATTACTAAGCAATCACAGTCAAAATTGGTTAAACCTTTAAATTTGTAGTTTAGAGTGCACACTCTCAAAGCACATTAGGTTAACGCAGAGATGCTATTATAGGTCATCAACATATTTTTTTTTACATGCTCTCTTATGTAAGGACAAAAGTTATTTATCAGAGCAAAATTGTCACTTTTCAGATATACCAGCACTTAGGTACAAAATTAATCAAACCATATTCAGGGGATTTTAGACTGGTCTTCCTAATTTGTTCCCTCAGAGTTCACAATTTCACCAAGAATGCAGAAAAAGAATCACAATTTTCAACCAAATTTCAACTACTAATGCACTTTCATCCTGCCCACTAGAAGTGCAATACATGCTCGAATGGTTCCTAAAAGAAATTATCTTCTGACAGTAAAATTCCACCTAGAATATTGCCTATTGTTTCTTTGAATCACATACAATTAGAACAGTGCACTCATTCATTATCATCAAAGACTAAATATCAGCTTAATGCAGGACTTATCAGTATGGTATCTGTACAATCATGCAGTGCAATATACAGCAGTAACTCGTTCCATACAACTCAGTTCAGACATCAACATTCAAATATTGCATGCAAAGAGTATTTTCGTTGATGGCAACTGGAATATTTCTATTTCTTTCAAAGTCATGTTCAGATTTTTCGCATAATGCAGATATGAATATGTTAACAGAGGAGATTGAATGACTTTGAAAACCTATTCACAGTATTTAAAGTTCCTTAAATCGAATACGCTCAAGATATTTCCCCACTTGCCATTTTTGACATTTTTCCAGAGTTGCAACAAAGAAAGACCCTAAATACAATTTCTTAGAATGCAGAGAACGTACCTTGAGCTTCAGAAATGTGAATGACAGTGAAAAAGAGGGAGCAATTGCTTGCTGGTTGCTTCACGAAAGATTGAAAGTCAGAGGAATTTCAGAGGGAAATGGGGATTTAGGTTTAAATGGATGTGAGCGTGGTTCCTTTATATTGAGTCTGGGGTCACGCGTGTGCACGTGACCACTTTTTAAGTGAAAAGTGAACGTTCCCTTATTAATAAAATTCTGCGTTATCACTCTTGTCGAACAGAGTGAGTGTTCCAGAGAGCTTGGAAATTTTGAATGTAATGCGCGTTATCACTATTGCTGGGCAAAGTGATAACGTGCAAGCTTATTGCTTGAGCGTGGTCACTTTTATCAGTAAAAGGAGTAACGCGCTATGAAATATTCCATACTTACCTGCGCGTGGTCACTCTTGACAAGGAAAGGAAGTGATCCAGAGAGTGTGTTTTTCTCATCTGCCTCTGCGTTATCACTCTCATCAGCGAGAGTGATTGTTCCAGAGAGCTGTGTTTCCCAGTCAGTTTCTGCGTTATCACTCTCATCAGCGAGAGTGATTATTCCAGAGGGGAAATCTCAGAATTCCATCTCTGCATGATTGCTTTCCTGCAAAAGAGTGATTCCTTTCATCAATCTAAGTTCTCCAAACTTTAATTGGCTCACTTAACAAATCATAATCATTCCAATACACACTCACCATATAAAATACCTATTTACCTCATCATGTTCACCTTTAATTACATATGCAACATTCATCCAAGGCTGAATTCTGCAGAATTTCTGCAGAACATGTATTCACTCCCTACTTATGCAGTTTTGACTTTTACATTACACACTCCTATCATGAACTCTCAATTCATTCATCATTTTCGCTCCAAATTACAGATGCAACAAACATCACAGTTGAATTCTGCAGAATTTCTACTTAACATATTCACAATGCAATTCTGACTTTTCCATAACATATTATAGCATGAAGTTCATCAGATTCGCTACAAATGACAGATTTAGCATGCTTCAAAATTTACCTTTTGCATCAAAATTACAGAATATGATGAGTATGATGCAGAACTTTGTATTTTGCAAAAAAATTGCAGAATTTGATAACTATTATTCAGACTGTACAAGAACTTTAAGCATTCTAATTAATTCCAATCTGCATTCTTGTTTCAGCCACCAGATTTATTCCAAACATCAGATTCAGCAAGGTAACCAAGATGAAAATTTTAGACTTTGACTTCTATGAATACTGTTAATTCAAAAATAATGCAGAAAACTTAAATTGGGTTAGAAATGTGAGTTGCCTCTCACAAAGCGCTTCTTTAATGTCATTAGCTTGACATTAAATGTTTCTCACTCAAGAGAAACCAGTTTCATGCATGATATGTTCCTTGTAAACTCCTCTCCATGATAGATCTTCAATCTTTGGCTATTGACCTTGAATTCTCTCCCTGTTTTCAGATCTTCTATAAGAATTGCTCCAAAGGGAGAAGTTTCCTTAATTAAAAACGGTCCAGACCATCTAGATTTCAGTTTCCCTGGAAACAATTTTAATCTTGAATTGAATAATAGTACTTGCTGGCCAGGTTTGAAATCTTTTTGCAGAATAAATTTGTCATGGATCCTCTTGGTTCTTTCTTTGTACAACTTTGCATTCTCATAAGCTTGTTGTCTGAATTCTTCCAATTCATGCAACTGTAAAACTCTCTTCTTTCCAGCACTTGACAAATCAAAGTTAAGCCACTTGGTAGTCCAATATGCTCTGTGCTCCAGCTCTAGAGGTAAGTGACAGGCCTTTCCAAATACTAGCTTATATGGAGACATACCAATTGGAGTTTTAAAAGCAGTTCTATATGCCCACAGTGAGTCATCCAGTTTCTTTGACCAATCCTTCCTTGAACTGTTCACTACTTTCTCTAGAATTTGCTTGATCTCTCTATTTGAAACCTCCACTTGTCCACTTGTTTGTGGATGGTATGGAGTAGCAACCTTATGCTTCACACCATATTTCATTAATACAGCTTCAAGATACTTGTTGCAGAAGTGAGTACCTCCATCACTTATTAGCACTCTAGGCACACCAAATCTTGAAAAAATGTTCTTTCTTATAAAAGAAATCACTACCTTTGCATCATTCGATCTGGTGGGAATTGCTTCTACCCATTTAGACACATAATCCACTACAACTAGAATGTATTCGTGTGAGAATGATGGGGGAAATGGTCCCATGAAATCAATCCCCCATACATCAAATGGTTCCACTTCTAGGATGTTGGTTAATGGCAGCTCATGTCTTCTTGAAATATTTCCAGTTCTTTGACATTTATCACAGTTTTCCACATACTTCTTGGCATCTTTGAAGAGTGTAGGCCAAAAGAAACCTGCTTGCAAGACTTTTGCAGCAGTCCTTGAACTTGCATGGTGGCCTCCATATTCTGAATTGTGACAATGCCATAGTATCTCAGCTTGCTCACTTTGTGGAATGCATCTCCTAATTAACCCATCTACTCCAATTTTGAACAGGTATGGGTCTTCCTACACATAGAATTTGCTGTCATGTAAGAACTTCTTCTTTTGCTGCCAAGTAAACCTCTTTGGAATGAATTGAGTGGCTTTAAAATTTGCAATGTCAGCAAACCAAGGCATGTTTTCCACTGCAAACAGCTTTTCATCTGGAAATTCTTCATTTATTTCCAATGATTCAGTGGTTAAACTCTCCAAAGGAAGTCTGGACAAGTGGTCAGCAACACTGTTTTCTTTCCCTTTCTTGTCTTTGATCTCTAGCTCAAATTCTTGGAGGAGTAGAATCCATCTTAATAATCTGGGCTTTGCATCCTGTTTTGTCAAAAGATATTTAAGAGCAGCATGATCAGTGTATACAATCACTTTTGAACCCATTAAATATGATCTGAACTTATCAAAAGCATATACAACCGCTAAAAGTTCTTTTTCTGTTGTTGTGTAATTCACTTGTGCAGGATTTAAACTTTGCTTGAATAATAGATAGCATGTAATTTCCTATCTTTCCTCTGTCCTAACACAGCACCCACTGCACTATCACTTGCATCACACATGAGTTCAAAAGGTAATTTCCAATCTGGTTTTGCAAGAATAGGTGCAGAAATCAGTTTCTCTTTTAAAACAGAAAATGCATGCAAACAATTATCATCAAATATGAAATCTGCATCTTTTACAAGTAAATTACTCAAGGGTTTAGCAATCTTGGAAAAATCTTTTATGAATCTTCTATAAAAACCAGCATGTCCTAAAAAACTTCTAACTCCCTTAACATTGATAGGTGGAGGCAATTTACTAATGACTTCTATTTTAGCTTGGTCCACCTCCATTCCTTTCTCTGAAATTTTGTGACCAAGGACAATGCCTTCTTGTACCATGAAATGGCACTTCTCCCAATTTAACACAAGGTTAGTATCTTGACATCTCTGCAAAACAGTGGATAGATTAGCTAAACAATCATAAAAAGAATCACCAAAAATAGAGAAATCGTCCATGAACACTTCTATGATGTTTTCTACCAAATCAGAAAAAATAGAAAGCATGCATCTTTGAAAAGTGGCAGGGGCATTACACAAACCAAATGACATTCTCCTATATGCAAAGACTCCAAATGGACATGTAAATGCAATTTTCTCTTGATCCAAAGGATCCACAGCTATTTGATTATATCCTGAATACCCATCAAGAAAACAATAAAATGAATGTCCAGCAAGTCTTTCTAGCATTTGATTTGCAAATGGTAGTGGGAAATGGTCTTTTCTGGTTGCATTATTTAATTTCCTATAGTCTATGCACATTCTCCATCCAGTCACAGTCCTAATAGGGACAAGTTCATTCTTTTCATTAGGTACAACTGTCATACCACCTTTCTTTGGAACAACTTGGACTGGACTTACCCAATTGCTGTCAGAAATAGGGTATATTATTCCTGCATCTAACAGCTTTGTGACCTCTTTTTTAACTACCTCTTTCATGGCTAGGTTTAACCTCCTTTGTGGCTGCACAACAGGCTTAAAATTCTCTTCAAATAAAATTCTGTGCTTACAAAATGAGGGATTTATACCTTTCAGATCTGCAATACTCCAGCCAATTGCAGATTTGTGTTCTCTTAAGATTCTTAACAATTTTTCCTCTTGTTCTTCCTTAAGTTCATTGTTGATGATGACTGGATTTTCATGTTTCTCATCCAGAAATGCATACCGCAGGTGTGTAGGAAGTTGTTTCAGTTCTAGCTTCTGCTTTTCTTCTTTAGCGTCCTTTTTCAGCTCTTCTTTTACTAAATTTTCTGCAGGTTTTTGCATCGACAAAGCTTCCAATTGCTGCTGCATTTCCATGATATCTTCTTCATTCAGGGTTTCAGATTTGTCATTCCCTGCAGATATTATTTCTTCTAACACAGCAGTTTCATCAAATTCTTTCATATGGTGTTGTGTAATTAAAGTATCCAGTATATCTACCTTCATACATGTATTATCTTCAACTGGATATTTTAAAGCTTCAAACACATTAAATATTACCTTCTCATCTTGAACTCGAAGCATAAGTTCACCTTTCTGCACATCTATTAAGGCTCTCCCAGTTGCAAGAAATGGTCTCCCTAGGATTAAAGGAATGTTAGAATCCACCTCCATGTCCAGAATTACAAAATCTGCAGGAAAAATGAACTTCTCAACTTCAACTAATAAATCTTCAACAACTCCATATGGATAAGTGTATGATCTATCAGCTAGCTGCAGTGTAATGTTGGTAGGCTTCACTTCCTCTATGCCAAGTTTCTATAGAACAGCTAATGGCATCAGATTTATGCTTGCTCCCAAGTCACACAATGCTCTTCCCACAGTGCAGTTTCCTATTTCACAAGGAATGCTAAATGATCTAGGATCTTTCAACTTTTGAGGAAGCTTTCTCTTGAGAATGACACTGCACTCCTCTGTCAAAGGTACTGTTTTGTCATGCTCTAGCTTTCTTTTTCTGGAAAGTAGTTCTTTCATGAACTTTGCATATGAAGGCATTTGCTCCAAAGCTTATGCAAAAGGAATGTTAATTTGTAATTTCTTAAAGACATTCATAAACCTTTCGAATTGTTCCTCTTGTTTAGGATTTTGGACTCTTTGAGGATAAGGCAGCCTCTTGTATTTTTCTGGGTCTATTGGCTTACAAGCTTCCTCAAAGAGTTGTTTTTTTGTTTTCCTTTCAGAATTCATAGGAACATCTACTTTTTCTTCTGAATGGTCTTTCTTCAATAGCTTAAAATTTCCTTGTTGCAGATCTTGTTCAATTTTCTCTCTGCTACATCATTTACTTTCTTTTCTGCTGGTTTAGGGCTTGCAACTACAGCTCCACTCCTTGTAGTTATGGCTTGACATTGCTCTTTAGGATTGATTACTGTATTGCTTGGAAATCTTCCTTCATCCCTGCTGGATAGTTGTTCAACTAATTGTCCAATCTGTGTCTCTAGTTTCTTCATGGAAGCTTCTTGGTTTTTGAAGCTTGTTTGAGTCACCTTCATGAATTGCAGCATAGTTTCTTCCATCTCAGTCAACCTCTCATTCATAGGTCTGGAAAATTTCTGATTTCCTTGAGGTTGAGTGGATGAATTCCTCTGAAAATAAGGCTGTTGTGTTGCTGGACCTGCATTAGAAAAAGGCAAATTTGAGTTAGAATTCTTTGCAGCAGCATATTGATTATTCCAATTAGAATACTGCTGAGTTCTATTATTCAAAAATTGATATATGATGGCTGTTGTCTCTGAAAATTATTCATATAATTCACTTGCTCTTGTGGTTCACTTGTGGATGCCTCACATGCACCATTTGCATGGTTTCCTCCACAAAAATCACAACTTAGCTGACTGGTAGGCATACTCCCTGTTTGCAGATTGTTGATTTGTTGTGTTAAGGCAGCTAATTGTTCTGAAAACATTTGATTTTGTAGCTGATTTTGTGCAAGAAAAGTTTCCAGAACCTTAGCTTCATGACCAGAGTTTCTTCCTTGATTCCTTGAGTTTGAATTCTGATACATTGAAGATGCCATCATGTCAATAATCCTCTGAGCTTCTTCCAAGGACTTTGTATTTAATGAACCTCCAGCAGCAGCATCAACCATTGTTCTTGTTACTGCATTCATCCCATTATAAAAAGTTTCCAATTGCATCCAATCTAGAATACAATGATGTGGACACCTTCTTAGCAATTCTTTGTATCTTTCCCAAGCTTCATACAATGATTCTCCATCTTGCTGAACAAAGGATGTAATTTCTCCTCTCAGCTTAGCAGCTTTAGATGGAGGGAAGTACTTGGTTAGAAACCTGTTCACAAGTTCTGTCCAAGTTGTAATGCTTCCTTGTGGTTGAGCTTGTAACCAGCATTTTGCTCTATCTCTCAAGGAAAAAGGAAATAGTCTCAGTCTGATGGCTTCTTCACTAACCCCATTTATTCTTATGGTGTCACATAGCTGTAGAAAATTTAAAATATGTAGGTTAGGATCATCAGAATTTCCACCAGAAAACTGATCTTGTTGAACTAAGTGTAATAAGGCAGGTTTAATCTCAAAATGGTTGGCTTGAATAGTTGGCCTGATTATAGAAGAGTTAAAACCTTGCATGTTAGGAATTGCATAGTCCCCTAATGTTCTAATTCTATTTTGTTCTGCCATCTCTATTTCTGAATTTAGTTGTCTCAAAGATGTAGGTGTTCTTTTCACTCTAGGATTGTTCTGAAATTCTGGAGAATGGACAACTTCTAATTCACTATCACTTCCTATGACTTTTTCTACTCTAGACTCTTTTCTCAATCTCCTTAAGGTTATGTCTATGTCAGGATCAAAGACTAGAGTTGATTTGTTTTTGTTTTTGCCACACATATACAAATCAAAATGAAGCAAAAGTAAACTATAAGTTAGTATTCAGAAATGCACCACGAAAATTATGCAGCAAATATCAGTAAAAGTAATTGAAATACAAGTTTAAAAGCTGCAAAATTATGCAGAATGGACAAAATGTCTAACTACAGACTAATACTACAGAAATTCAGAGAAACAAAATACTCAATCTAGCTATTCTTATGTTACTAATGATATTGAAACTCAAATTTCCCCGGCAACAGCGCCAAAAACTTGTTGTTTGCAATCTAAACACTAGCAAGTGCACTAGGATTGCAGCAAGTAATGAGTAAATTTAAGATCTGAGTATCGTCTCCACAGGGAATTAGGAACTCAATTATCACTTCACAGAAAAATAACCATTTGAGCCATACGAATTTGGGAAGAGAGTTGTATCATATAAAAGCAATAATCAGAGCAATCAAAAGTAAAGAACTTGCAGAAAAATAGAGTATAAGATTTGTGATGAAATGAAATAGCAATGAAGGATAGTTAGGAATTTACTTCACAAGAATATCAATATCAATCCAATTAAATCCTCTGAACATTCAAGCAATTGAATAATTGACAATCAGTTTCACATATATCTAGCCAAAGGTTAATTCCTTAACTCATTGACCCTAACAATCCACTAAACCTCCCTAATCCCTTAGGTGAGATTCAATTTCAGGTTGCATTAAGAATTAGAACTATAAGATTGCAGAATTAGGTCTCCTTATCCCTAAGAAATCCCTAAACTCTGGTTGCCAATTCAGATCGGAGCAAACAATCCAATTCCCATTGGTAAAGATTCCTCTTGATTAATCAAATGAATTTCCATTCAAAGATTGCATGAAAAGCAGAATTAACAACTCAATTAATCCAAGAACTTAAAGTTCAGAAGATAAAGTCGAATCAATACATCAATTCGAGTTCCATAAACCCCTAACTATGGGAAATTAAGCACACATTGCAACAAAAACAGAGAAAGAAGAAGAAGATGATGAAGAAGAATGCTGAGCAGCCATGGCCATGAGCTCCAATCCGATCCCTCTTCTTGGAGCTTCAAGCTTCGACCCCAATCTTCTCTCCACTCTCTCACAACGAGAATCTAACTAACAAAAAAGAAAATGAGCAAAAGACCACAGTTTTCGTGCTTCAATCATGTATATATAGAAACCCCAGTTCCGCGCGTTGTCACTTTTCTTCACAAGAGTAACCACGTAGAAGCTTTATGTAGTGCGCGTGTTCACTTCCAAGAGCAAGAGTAACCATGCACAACTTGCAGAGTTGAAGGCTTCTCTAGAACATTCACTTTAATTCATAAGAGTGGCAACGCAGGAGGTCGAGGGCTGCGCGTGATCACTTTCGTGAGTAATAGTAACCACGCGCAAGCTGTCCTGATACAAGTGCCTCTGGAACGCTCACTTTCGTTGGCAAAAGTGACAACGCGCAGCTCATCAGGAATGAAGTCTCTCTGGAACGCTCACTTTCGTTGGCGAAAGTGATAACGTACACTGGCAACGCTCACTCTTGTAAATAAAAGTGATTACGCACAGGCTCCTCTTCTCATTTAGGCTCTGGAATGATCACTTTCATAACAATAGTGATCACGCCCAGCCTACATCCCATAATTCTTTGTATTTTGGAGTCCAACATTGCCATTCTTCCTCTTCCTTTCCATTGATAATCCATTTCCATGGCTTTTGCTCAGATTATTCCTTCAAAAACAAGATAAATTCCTTAAGAACTAAGCATAAATTCTACAAATGAGAAAATAACTACAAATTGAGCTAGAATTATGCTAAAATTCTTCATATATTTTCCTTATTAAATGAGCTAGAATTATGCTAAAATATCAGTAAAAATATGGATTCATCAAGTCATAACCTCTATTTAAAGACAAAATAATTGGGCTTAATTAAGGCCCAACTCCCTAATGAGTTTCCTAAACATGTAACTAAGTAAAAGACATAATAATTGGGCTTAATTAAGACCCAACTCCCTAATTAAGTAAAATCAACAATACAATCAAATTCTGAAAATTTCAGTGCAGGGCAGCAACATTGTGACGCAATTTTGGACCTAAAGATGCTCGAACTGGGCTTTTCCCCCAACAGAGAAGTTGTAGATATCCGTCTTATCTTTCCAGGGACACCAAATTTGTCCAATTCTGAGTAGTGTAGCTCCAGATATGGTCTTTGCAAGAAACTGTGTCAAAATAAGAAATTATGGCGGGAATTAAGAAAGATTTATATTTAAATTCTAAATTACTTACTAACACAAATCTAAACTAACACATCAAAATAATGCACTAATGAAGCTCAATTAAACCAAAAACATGGAAACAAAGATGTACTAAAATATGACTATCACCTTTACATTAAAATTGGAATCACACAAAACCCCCTTGTTTTAATTGCTTTTATAGTGAATGTTTACAACATGTTCAATGGATGTTACAAACCAAATTCATTGGAGACAACGTAGGCTTGCATCCTAGACTACATAAATTTTTCTGCATATTTGATGAAGGTTGACGACAAATCCTTTTGCAAACGAAAAATCGTTCATCAGTATGTTCCTTAGCTGCTAAGCAAAAGGGGACCAACAGAGACCAAAACTGGAACTTAGGGCCATAGGTGCCAAGAAGCGGCAGGAGGGAAGAGAGTTGTTGGAAACCCTTCCTTTGAGTCCTAGGAGTGACATTCAAGGAGTTATAGCGGCCATAGACGAGTCTCGCGCGTGTTCCTTAGCCGCTAAGCAAAAGGGGACCAAAAGAGACCAAAACCAGAACTTAGGGCCATTGGCGCCAAGAAGGGCCAGGAGATGAGAGAGTGGTTGGAAACCTTTCCTTTTAGTCCTAGGAGTGACAATCAAGGAGTTTCAGCGGCTTACAAGAGTTTTGCACGGGTTCTTTACTCGCTAAGCCAAAGGGGACAAAAAGAAACCAAAATTAGAACTTGGGGTCATAGGCTCTAAGAAGCACTAGGAGGGGAGAGAGTTGTTGGAAACCCTTCCTGTGAGTCTTAAGAGTGACATTCAAGCAGTTTCAGCGGCCAGATACGAGTTACGCGCACATTTCTTTGCCGCTAAGCAAAAGGGGACTCAAAGAGACCAAAACCGGAACATGGGGCCATAGCCGTCAAGAAGTGCCATGAGGGGAGAGAGTGGTGGGTAACCCTTCCTTTGAGTCCTAGGAGTGACACAATGGAGTTATAGTTGCCTAAGATGAGTTTCGCGCGTGTTCCTTGGTTGCTACCCAATAGGGGATCAAAATAGACCAAAACCGTAACTTGGGGCCATAGGCACCAAGAAGCGCCCGGAGGAGAGAGAGTGGTGGGAAACCCTTCCTGTCATCCTTGGAGTGACATTCAAGGAATTTTAGCAGCCTGAGACGAGTTACGCACACGTTCCTTTGCCACTAAACAGAAGGGGACTACAAGAGACCAAAACCCTTGCTTTGATTCTTATGAGTGACAATCATGGAGTTTCAGCGGCCTGCACGAGTTTTGCACAGGTTCTTTAGCCGCAAAGCCAAAGGGGACCAAAACAGACCAAAATCGGAACTTGGGTCCAAAGGCGCCAGAAAGTGCCAGAAGAGAAGAAAATGGTGAGAAACCCTTCCTTTGAGATGTGTTTCGCATGCGTTCCTTTGCGGCTAAGCAAAAGGCAACCAAAACTGGAACTTGGGGCCATACACACCAAAAAGTGCCAGGAGGGGATAGAGGGGTTGGAAACCCTGCCTTTGAGTCCTAGGAGTGACAATCATGGAGTTTCAGGGGCCTGCACGAGTTTCGCACAGGTTCTTTAGCCGCTAAGCCATAGGAGACCAAATGAGATCAGAATAGGAACTTGTGTCCAAAGGCGCTAGAAAGTACCAAGAAAATAGAAAGTGGTGAGAAACCCTTCCTTTGAGTCCTAGGAGTGATATTCAGGGAATTTCAGCAACATGAGACAAGTTTCGCACTCGTTCCTTTGTGGCTTAGCAAAAAGGGACCAAAGAGACCGAAACTAGAACTTAGGCTATAGGCGCTAAAAAGTGCCAGAAGCGGAGAGAGTGGTTGGAAATCCTTCCTTTGGGTCCTGGGAGTCACAATCAAGGAGTTTCAATGGGCTGCACGAGTTTCGCACGAGTTCTTTAGCTGCTTAGCCAAAGGGGACCAAAAGAGACCAAAACTGAAACTTGGGACCATAGACGCCAAGAAGCTCCAGGAGGGGAGAGAGTTGTTAGAAACTCTTCCTTTGAGTCCTAAGACTGACATTCAAGAAGTTACAGTGGCCATAGACGAGTCTCGCATGTGTTCCTTATCCGCTAAGCAAAAGAAGACCAAAAGACACCAAAATCAGAACTTGGGGACATAGGTGCCAAGAAGCGCCTGGAGGGGAGAGAGTGGTGGGAAACCCTTCTTTTGAGTCCTTGGAGTGATAGTGAAGGAACTTCAGCAGCATAAGACGAGTTTCGCACACGTTCCTTTGTGACTAAGCAAAAGGGAACCAAAAGAGACCCAAATCGGAGCTTGGGTCCAAAGGCCCCAGCAGGGGAGTGGATGAAAACCCTTCCTTTGAGTCCTAGGAGTGACAATGACAGAGTTTCAGCGGCCATAGACGAGTTTCGCATGTGTTTCTTAGCCGGTAAGCAAAAGGGGACCAAAAGAGACCGAAACTGGAAGTTAGGGCCATTGTCGCCAAGAAGCGCCAGGAGTGGAGAGAGTGGTTGGAAACCCTTCCTTTGAGTCCTAAGAGTGACATTCAAGGAGTTACAGCGACCGTACACGAGTGTCGCGCGTGTTCCTTTGCCGCTAAGAAAAAGAGTACCAAAAGAGACCAAAACTAGAACTTGGGGCCATTGTTGCCAATAAGCGCCGGAGGGGAGAAAATAGTTGGAAACCCTTCCTTTAAGCCCTAGGAGTGACATTCAAGGAATTTCAGCGGCCTGAGATGAGTTTCACGCACGTTCCTTTGGCGCTAAGCAAAAGGGGACCAAAGGAGACCATAATCGGAACTTAGGGCAATACGCGCCAAGACGCGCCAAGAGCGGAGAGAGTGATGGGAAACCCTTCCATTGAGTCCTAGGAGTGACACTCAAGAAGTTACAGCGGCCTGAGACGAGTTTCACGCGTGTTCCTTAGCCCCTAAGTTAAAGGGGACAAAAATAGACCAAAATCGGAACTTGGGGCCATAGGTTCCAAGAAGCGCCCGAAAGGAAGAGAGTGGTGGGAAACCCTTCCTTTGAGTCCTAGGAGTGACATTCAAGAAGTTACAGCAGCCATAGACGAGTTTCACGCGTATTTCTAAGCCTCTAAGCCAAAAGGGACTAAAAGAGACCAAAACTAGAACTTGGGTCTACAGGCACCAGAGAGTGCCAGGAGAGGAGAGAGTGGTGTGAAACCCTTCCTTTGATTCCTAGGAGTGATATTCAAGGAGTTTTGGCGGCCTGAGACAAGTTTCGCACACGTTCCTTTATAGCTAATCAAAAGGGAACCATAAGAAACCAAAATCTGAACTTTGGTCCAACGGCGCCAGTAAGTACTAGGAGGGGAGAGAGTGGTGGGAAACACTTCTTATGAGTCCTTGAAGTGACATTTAAGGAGTTTCAGTGGCTGAGACGAGTTTCATGTACGTTCCTTTGGTGCTAAGCAAAAAGGGACCAAAATAGACCAAAATCCGAACTTGGCGCAATAGGCGCCAAGATGCGCCAGGAGCGGAGAGAGTGATGGGAAACCCTTCCTTTGAGTCCTAGGAGTGACACTCAAGAAGTTACAACAATCTGAGATGAGTTTCACGCGTGTTCCTTAGCCGCTAAATTAAAGGGGATGAAAATAAACCAAAATTGGAACTTGGGGCCATTGTTGCCAAGAAGCGCTAGGAGGGGAGAGAGTGATGGGAAACCCTTCCTTTGAGCACTAGGAGTGACATTCAAGGAGTTACAGCAGCCTGAGACAAGTTTCGCACGCGTTCTTTAGCTTCTAAACAAAAAGGGACCAAACGAGACCAAAACCAGAATTTGAGCCCAAAGGTGCCAGAAAGTGGCAAGATGGGAGAGAATGGTTGGAAACCCTTCCTTTGATTCCTAGGAGTGGTGTTCAAGGAGTTTCAGTGGTCAGAGACGAGTTTTGCACGCGTTCCTGTGCGGATGATCAAAAGGGAACCAAAAGAGACCAAAACCGAAACTTGGGGCAATAGGCGCCAAGAAGCGCTAGGAGAGGAGAGAGTGACGGGAAACCCTTCCTTTGAGCACTAGGGGTGATATTCAAGAAGTTTCAGCGTCGGAAGACCAGTTTTGCACGCGTTCCTTTGCAGCTAATCAAAAGAGGACTAAAAGAGACCAAAATTGGAACTTGAAGCCATATGCACCAGGAAGTGCCAGGAGGGGAGAGAGTGGTGGGAAACACTTCTTGTGAGTCCTAGGAGTGACAGTCAAGGAGTTTCAATGGCCTGCATGAGTTTCGTACGGGTTCTTTAGCCACTTAGCCAAAGGGGACTTATCGCACCTGTTCAATATGTTTATAATTGCTTCGAGTTTGTTTTCTGACCTTACATATTTGCGATTGCATAGAAAGGATTATTCGATTGAATTGTGTCTCTTGTTCTTGATTGTATAACAAGCAATTGATTAATTGATTGTTCTGCAGAAGAGATTTAAATGAATTCGGTTTAATCACTTACGTTTATGTTTTGTGTGTTCTAGATCTTTAATTGTGTTGTTTTTCATTCTTGGTTTTGGTTTAATTGCGATTTGATTTACTTGCATTTTAATTCCCTATGATTTAATTCTTTCTCTACAATTTAATTCTCTATATTTCAATTCTGCAATTTAGTTCTCTACATTTAATCACAAAACTTCCCCAAACATACAACTCTTTTCTGCATAATTGATATTGAAACAATGTGTATTTGCATCCTTGTGAGAGATGACCTAGGTTGCTCCCTAAACTGCATATTTTTGTGAGGAATCTAGTTACTTTTGGTACCACTACGACATGGATATCTAAATTGGCACCGTTGTCGGGGATGCATTTCGTATTCCTTTGATTCAATGGTGCATTGTGTTTTCTGCATTCTGCGCTCGATAGAAAGAAAAATATTCTATGTAGATTCAGTTGTTTGTTTTGTATTCTGTGTATTGTATTGTATTTTGTGTTTTGTGAATTGTGTAGATCGATTGCATTTGATTTAGTTGTTTTGTTTTGTAATCTGTCATTTGTGTTCTGCATTTCGAGTATTGTGTACTGTTGTATGTATATGTATTGTGGTTTGATTCGTGTTTGAGTGTGTGATCAAGTCCAATAGGTTTGTGATAGCATATTGTGTATATTGCATTGTATGTTGAAATCAGAAAACAGAAAACAGAAACAGAGTAGTAGTAGAAAATCGTTTTCCCTTGCTAATTGCACTATTCATGCACTATTCATCCGATTTTGAAAATTTCCAAAAAAATAGTTAGAGGTGGAATTTTGAGCTGAATTTTTGTGTCCATATTACATTTAGTGTCTATTAGTGTGTAGAGTTGGTAGATTTGAAAAAGCAGTTGTAGAAATAGAGATACACTTTCGTACTGAAGAAAAAAATTTTGAAACTTAAAAGTGTCATAACTTTTGTTATGGATGTCAGAATTTAACCCACCACACATGACTTTGGGGTAGAAAAAATTTTCCTATCCATTGCAACCTACTTTGCCGGTTGAGGCCGCCCCAATTTTCAAAAATTGCATGTTTTCTAAAAGTTTTTTATTTTTTAGCATTTATTAACCTATTTTTCTTGATTTTGGGCTTCTGGTTTCCATACCAAATCAATTCAAAAAACTCTGAAATTTTTTGTGGTGTCATATTATAGTATATAGGGATTTATCAAGGTCTTACTTCAATCATATCTTGCATTTTGATGGTACTTGCTTTGTTGACTGATTCTGTCTACTCAGGAATTATGTGTTGTTCTTTGTGATTCTAACCTTGCATGACCAGATCTAATCCAGGCATACTGCACTCATTTGATCCGGAGATTAAGAGGATGAGATTGAGGCTTTTGAAATTGAAGAAAGAGCACAACACTACTCATAGTCAGTTTACTTCAAAGCCAAGCAACATGGCAAACAATCAGAGAGGACCTTGAAAGAGCTTGCTGCCCCTGATGTTGGCCACCAACCATTGTGCATTCAGATACCACAATAAAAAGATGGAGTAGCAAGTTATGAACTGAAGTCTGGTCTTATTCATTTACTTCCTAAATTTCATGGTCTTGCAGGACAGGATCCACATAAGCACTTGATGGAGTTTCATGTAGTTTGTTCTACCATGCGGCCAGTGGATGTGCCTGAGGATTTTGTGAAGATGAAGGCATTCCCATTCTCATTATATTATATGGCCAAGGATTGGCTTTACCTACAACCAACACCTATTTCTACATGGAACGACATGAAGAGGAGATTCTTGGAGAAATTCTTTCCTGCATCCAGAACCGCAGCAATAAGGAAAGAAATTAGTGGCATTAGACAGCTGCAAGGAGAGAGCTTATATGAGTACTGGGAGAGGTTCAACAAATTTTGTTTGACCTATCCAAATCATCAGATAAATGAGCAGCTGTTGATTCAATACTTTTATGAAGGGTTGATGCCTATAGAGCGCAACATGATTGATGCAGCCAGTGGAGGTGCTCTGATAGATAAGACTCCTGCAGCTGCAAGATATTTGATCTCCAACATGGTAGAGAACTCTCAGCAATTGAGTTCTAGAAGCATGACCACCAGAGCTGTACATGAGGCAACCATAAGCAGTGTTGCTGCAGTTGGTAACCAAAGGCTGGAAAACAAACATACTGAATTAACTTCCTTAGTAAGGCAATTGGCCATGGGTCAAGCAGTTCCACAGATCCAGCAAACCTGCAGTATTTGTGCAAGTGACCATTATACAGATTCTTGTCTTCAGCTGCAGGAGACAGCACAATCTTCTCATATGGTGGTAAGCATACACCCTCCTTATCAAAGCCACCAGTAGCAGCCTCAGCAGCAATATAATCCTTTCTCCCCTACATATAATCCAAGGTGGAGAAATCATCCCAATTAGAGGTATGGTCCACCAGCACCACAGCAGCAGTAGAAGTATGCTTATCCACAGCAGCCTACACATCCTTCATACCACCAGCCAATACACCATCCTATGCAGCAGCAGCAACAACCAAAGTATCTGCCTCCTCCATTGAGACAGCAGCAGCCTGCACAGCCAAATCAAGCTCAGCAACAGCCCCCTCCACAGCCCACCACTGGACCTTCCTTGGAGGAGTTGATGAGTCAGATGGCCACTCAAAGTCTGCAGTTTTAGCATAATGTTTCCGCCACCATTCAGGATTTACAGACCCAAATTGGGCAGCTGGCAACCTCAGTGAATAATGTACAGCAACAAGGGTCTAGAGCACTTCCTTCTCAGCCTGTAGTTAATCCAAAAGGTAATGTGAGTGCTATTACTTTGAGAAGTGGCAAGGAACTGACCAATTGTCCAGTGCAAGCCAGTGAAGGTAGTAGAAGTGAAGAGGGAGTCTGAGATAATTCTGTGCAGCAACAGCAGATTCCCCTTCCTTTCCCATCTAGAGCTCCTTCATCAAAGAAAATAAAAATAGACCAAGAGTTGTTGGATACCTTCAAAAAGGTGGAGATTAATATTCCTTTGCTGGATGCCATTAAATAGATTCCTCATTATGCAAAATTCTTGAAGGAGCTTTGTACTTATAAAAGGAACTTGAAGAAGAGGAAAGTCCAGATAGTTTCATCCTTGTCCCAGTCTAGCCTTCCACAAAAATGTGGTGATCTAGGAACTTTCTCTATTCCCTGCACCATTGGAGAGTCCTCTTTTGCTAGTGCTTTGCTAGATTTGGGAGCTTCTATCAATGTTATGCCATCAGCTGTATATAAGATGTTGCATTTGGGAGACTTGAAACCAACCAACGTCATTATTTAGTTAGCAAATCGAAGTACAGCTCAGCCCTTGGGAGTACGTGTTGGTAAAAGTTAACCAATTGATTTTTCTGGCTGATTTTTACATTCTTGATATGCAGGACGAGAACTCGACTTTGATTCTGGGTAGACCATTCTTGAGGACTGCGAAGACCAAGATTGACGTCCATACAGCCACACTGGCCATAGAGTTTGGAGATGACACAGTTCACTTCAATATCTTTGATGCTATGAGACATCCAGCTGAGAGCCATTTGATGCTTTCTGAGTGTTCTGATTTTTCTGTTTTTCTAGTTGATGTATTGGATAGAAATGTTGTTTTTGATTCTGATGTTGATGTTGATTTTGATTTTGATATTAATGTCATAGATTCTGATATTGTTGTAGTTGTTTTTGATGTAGATTTTGATTTTGATTTTGATTTGTCTCAGTTTTTAGACTTAGATTTAGATGTTTTACCAGGCTGCACCTGTGATAGTGGCATTTGTTCCATTTGTGCTAAGATTAATACTGCCATATCTTCTGTTGTTTTACCTTCCATTGCAGGTGCAGATCCAGATTCTGTGATATCCATGGCTGCTGCAGCCCCACAACCTCCATTATCAATTATTCAACAGCCACCTTCATTGGAGTTGAGCCCTCTGCTAAACCACCTTAAATATGCTTATCTGGATACAAAGCAGAGGTTCCTATTGATTATATCCAACATCCTTCTAGAGGACCAGGAAGAGAAGTTGCTGCAAGCCCTAAAGGTGCACAAGAAAGCCATCAGTTGGACATTGAATGACATTCCTAGAATTAGTCTAGTTGTATGTATGCACAGTGAGACAGTGAGGATGAGTCTAGGCCAGTGAGACAGCCCCAAAGAAGACTCAATCCTACCATTTTGGATGTAGTGAAGAAGGAGGTGACCAAGCTACTGATGGCTGGAATCTTCTACCCCATTTCTGGCAATACATGGGTTTCACCTGTCCAAGTGGTTCCTAAGAAGTCTGGGATTATTGTTTGCAGAACCAGGATAATGAGATGGTTCCCACCCGATTTGCTAACAAATGGAGAGTGTGTATTGACTATAGGCGACTCAACCAGGATATTAGAAAGGACCACTTCCCTCTCCCATTCATTGATCAGGTCATTGAGAGGTTGACAGGTAAATCCCATTATTGTTTTCTAGATGGTTTTTCTGGTTACATGCAGATTCATATTACTTCTGAGGACCAACATAAGACCACTTTCACCTGTCCTTTCGGCTGTTTTGCCTATAAAAGGATGTCATTCGGCCTATGCAATGCACCTGCTACTTTTTAGAGGTGTATATTAAGTGTCTTTTCTGATTTAATTGATAATTGCATGGAGGTGTTTATAGATGATTTTACTGTTTATGGTTCTTCATTTGATTCATGTCTACATAGCTTAACCAGGGTGTTAGAATGATGTGTTGAAACTAACCTTGTGCTTAATTATGAGAAATGCCACTTTATGGTAAAGGAAGGTATAGTTTTAGGACATCTTATTTCTGAGAGGGGAATACAGGTTGATAAGTCAAAAATTGATGTTATTTCTTCTCTATCTTACCCCACATTTGTGCGGGAGGTGCATTCTTTCCTTGGACATGCAGGTTTCTATAGGCGATTTATCAGAGTCGTCAGCACTATTGCTCTACTATTGTCCAGTCTTTTGCAGAAAGACATATCGTTCTTATTCACTGATTCGTGTAAGGAGGCGTTTGAGGAGTTAAGGAGGAGACTCACCACAGCACCTATCATGCAGCCACCAGATTGGGAGCTCCCCTTTAAGGATGTGTGACGCCTTCGACTTTGCACTAGGAGCTGTATTATCTCAGAAAGTTGGTAAATTTTCGCACGTTATTGCTTATGCCTCTAGAACCCTTGATACAGCTCAGATAAATTATACCACCACTGAGAAGGAGCTGTTGGCTATTGTATTTGCATTAGATAAATTTTATTCTTATCTGCTTGGCTCCAACATAACTGTCTTTACAGATCATGCTGCACTGAAATTCCTATTGAAGAAGCCGGATGTGAAACCTAGATTGATTAGATGGATGCTTCTTCTGCAGGAGTTTGATATTGAGATAAAAGATAGGAGTGGTGTGTTGAATCAGGTTGCTGATCACTTGAGTCGTATTGAAAGGACTGTTGACCCTTTACCTATTCGTGATAGTTTTCCTGATGATTATTTATTTGCTCTGAACTCTATAGATTTTGTACCCTGGTTTGCTGATATTATGAATTATTTGGTTACTTCTATTGTACCTCTTGATGCATCTAGATCCTAGGTTGATAAACTGAAAAGTAATGCTAAATATTATGTCTTGGATGATCCATATTTGTGGAAGTTTGGTAATGACCAAGTTATCCGTCGATGTGTCCCTGACCATGAATTTCAAGACATTTAGCATTTTTGTCATGGCACATCTGTAGGAGGCCATTTTGGACCGCACAGGACAGCTAGGAGAGTATTGGATAGCGGATTCTATTGGCCCACCATATTCAGAGATGCAGCTAGATTTTCTGAGAGCTGTGAGATATGTCAGAAGGTGAGAGGGACTATTACCAGGAGACATGAGATGCCTCAGCAGCCCATTATTTTTTGTGAGGTCTTTGATGTTTGGGGCATCGATTTTATGGGTTCTTTTCCTGTTTCTGCTGAATATTCTTACATATTGCTTGTTGTTGATTATGTGTCCAGGTGGGTGGAGGCAAAGGCCACCAGAACTAATGATTCTAAAGTTGTTTCTGATTTTCTCCGTACTCATATATTTTGCAGGTTTGGTGTGCCTAAGGCTGTCATCAGTGACCAGAGGAGTCACTTCTGTAACAGGACCATTGCAGCATTATTCCAGAAGTATGGGGTTACACACAGAGTTGCTACACCATATCATCCCCAAACTAATGGGTAAGCTGAGGTATTCAACAGAGAAGTCAAGCACCTGTTGCAAAAGTTAGTACACCCGAACAGGAAGGACTGGGCATGTCTCCATTTCAAGTGGTGTTTGGTAAAGCATGCCACCTTTCGGTGGAAATTGAGCATCGATCATATTGGGCTGTGAAGAGTTGTAACTTGACACTTGAGCAGGCTAGAATTGAAAGAAAGCTCCAACTTCAGGAGCTTGATGAAATACGACTGCAAGCCTATGAGAATTCTAGATTGTATAAAGAGAAAGTTAGGAGATTTCATGATACACATGTTCTGAGGAAAGAGTTCTCTGTAGGCTAGAAAATGTTATTGTTTAACTCTCAGTTGGAATTGATTGCAGGTAAGCTTCAATCTAGATGGGATGGACCTTTTGTGATTACTCATGTTTTTCCCTATGGTGCAATTGAGATTTAGGATGAAGCTACCGACAGGAAGTCAATGGTCATCAGCTGAAATTATTCCAAGAGAGCAAACCAGTGGAGCCGGCTCAAAACGTAGTTGATCTATCCTTAGTGGAGCCTACTTTGATGGAGGATGTGTCTACATAGGCACTCAGAGTTTGGAGCATTGTTTTCTTTTACCTTTGTTTCTTTTCCTTATACTTTCCTTTACTTTTTCATGTATATTTTGCACTTTTTTCTTGTACTGTTTGCATGTTTTGCATTTTTTATTTCTTTTTCCCACATTGCGGACAATGTTTGGTTTAAGTGTGGGGGGAAGGAGTATTCCTTAGCATATTTTTCATTGGATTCCCTTGCTTTTAGATTCCATTTATGTGAGCAACTTTTCATTTTCCATTCTTAGTTAGAAGTTTCATAACTTGATAGATGTGTTTCTTGTATTTTGAGTTTTGCTAGTTTTTCATGATGATTAGGTTGTGGATCATTGATTGGTAGAATGTATGCCTTAGTGAGATTTGAGTTTATCTTCTTTCTTGTGTGATTCACTCATGTTTGTAAGTATTCTAGAATTTGATTTGACTCTTTTTGATGTTATTTGTTCACATGCACTTTTGATATGATTTAGGCCTTCTTTTGATTTTAGCCACTTGGCCAAATTGACTTACCTTGCATGTATTCGATTTGTTTTCCCCCTTTAAGCCTTATTAACCTTTTTCTTGATGATTTTCAGCTCATTCCAAGCCATGTAACTTGAAAAATCATGATGTGCCCAACCTTTGGGAATAGATGAGCTTTGGAATTGTATTGGGAATTGGTTAAAAAGAAGTGTGGGGGTGTTTTGTATACATTGCTTTATTCATAAAATTTTGAGAAGATTTTGATGCTTTGTAAGTTGATTGGAAAGTAGATTCTATAGAAACAGTGCAGTAACTGCGAAAATAAAAAAAATATTTAAAAAAAAGCCCTTTTGATCTTGTTTGTTGCTGTTTAAATAGTTGTGATGTATGTTGCTGTTTTTCTTTTACTTGTTTTTAATCCATTCCCCATTGCTCTTCTTTTCTCTTTGGTTTTTAGCTTTGTACACTTTCTTTTATATTACCTTTACCTTAGTCTCATTACAAGCTTAATAAAAGTCCTATTGATCTTTGGTGCATGTGTTTTAAATGGTAGAAATTAGAGGCTTTTCAAGCCTATGGTAATGTCACACTTCAAATAGAAGTTGAATTGACTAACAAGTATACTAGTGTTGATGTAGCAAGTTATAAAAAATGATAGAACTATGTTAGAGTCCCAAGTATCGATATAAGGAAATAAAAGTATTCAATTACCACTTCACAAGGCCACAATTAGTTGAGCTTAACGAATTTCAAAATGTGTTTGGAATTAAAATTGACAAATATTGAAATTAGAAGAAAAACAAAACAATAAACAAGCAATTGTGAGAACATAGAGGTAGAAACCATAGCTAGGGAGTTGCTTCACCAAAACTCCAATGTTTCATCAATAAAGTTTTGAACTTATAAGTAATTGGAAAGAATGACAATGAGTTTCACATTGTATTATTCAGAGGTTAATTCCTTAACTTAGTGAACCTAACATTCAATTAAATCACTCTAATTCCTTAGATATGGTTCAATTCAATGTTGCTTTAAGTGTGAGAAACCAAAAGATTGCAAGATCAAGTTCTCTTATCCCTAAGAAAGCTATAATCCTGGTGATTGATTCAGATCTGAAGAACAAATTCAATTTCCATTGACAAAAGTTCCTTTGAAACTAGTTAATCAAATTTCCATTCAATCACTATGTAAGGTGCACAATCAACCACTTAATTCAATCCAAAACTTGAAATCCAGATCCAGAATCAATTCAACATGTTCGTTTTGGATCTACAATCCCTAACTATGAAGAAATTACACAGCCATTGCAGCAGAGAAAGAAAAAGAAAGAGAAGAAGAGGAAGAACATAGAAGAAGCATCTTCAACCGATCTTCAATCCGATTCCTCTAGGTTGAAGCTCGGTATTCATCCCCACTCTCTCTCTCAGACTCTCTCCACACCCAAGAACTAAGTGAAAATGAAAAATGAACAAAAGATCCCGAGATCTGAGCTTGCTCTGGTATTTATAAGAATTCCCGTCTCTGGGCATTGTCACTTTGCTTCATAAGAGTGGCCACGCAGAGGTTCATGTAGTTTCTGGAAGACTGGAACATTCACTTTCATTGATAAGAGTAGCAACGCAGGAGGTCGAGGAGTGCGAGTGATCACTTTCGAGAGCAAGAGTGGCCATGCGCAACTAGTAGAGCTGAAGGTCTCTTTGGAACTCTCACTTTCGCCAGCAAAAGTGACAATGCGCAAGTCTACTAATTTTGAAGTCCTCTGGAATGCTCACTTTCACAAGCGAAAGTGACAACGCACAGTATGCAATGTTTGGAGCTTCTCTGGAATGCTCACTTTCACCTGCGAAAGTGACAAAGCACACTGTGTTCTTCTGAGAAACGTTTTGGAACACTCACTTTCATTGATAATAGTGACTACGCCCAAACTCTACTTCTCAATTAAGCTCTGCATCACTCAGTTTCACTGGCAAGAATGATCATGCCCAACCCAAACTCCATAAATCTTGTTCTTTGAGTCCAGACTTGCTACTTTTCTTCTATCTCTCGATTGATTTTCCATCATCATGAACATTGCTCAGGATTTTCTACAAAAACATGCTTGAATTATTAATTTCTATGCAGAAAATACACAAATGCTAAAATAACTATGTATTTAAAGACAACCTTCAATCCTTCTATTTTTATGAGTTTTTCTGCTTTTTCCAACATATTTTCCATATCAAATGGATTAAAAATATATTAAAATACTAGTAAAAATATGGATTCATCACTACCCCAAACTTGAATTTTTGCTTGTCCTCAAGCAAATCAAACTGAACCAAGGATAAGTTCCTCTATTTTCAATTTCAATTAACAAACTGCTTTTTTCAGATTTTCCAATTTCCAATTCTGTGTTTTCTGCAAAATTTTCAATCAAGTTGTTCATCCAATTACTCATCATGCTAGTCACACTGCATTAATCATACTATGAGCAAGAATTGCTATCTGAGTTCATATATTTCAGCAAAGTTCATGTGAGAAAAATTAAGAAACATGATCACAGCTCACTAGAAGTGTTTCCCTCATCACTCAACAGTGTTTAGGTTACTGTTTTCTCTCTAAATCATCATTTTTACCACACTCTACCATAGGCTTGCAAATATTCTCAATTTCCTCTATAAAAATATAACAAATCACATATCAAGCGGACTTTTCAGGCAAAATTGAGGATAAGGGATAGGTAGGTGTTCAATCAATTTGGAAAACAATGTAGGTTATGCTAAACAGAAAAGATGCAATTCAAGTAGATGAGATTGAGAATTTAGAATGAGATTGCATTCTTTTTATCTTCCATTCAATTCTGCACAGCATTTTCTGATTTTTGCAACATTTCAATTGTTTTTCATGTATCAATTTATGCATTTATGCATGAATTTCTTTTCTATTTTTCACACTTTGTATTTCTTCTTTTCAAACTTTGCTTTTCATTTTTCTGTTCAATTAACTCAGAACTCAGAGCTTTTGCTGTTTCTTTTCTTTTCAAGTAACTCATACTTTTGCTGTTACCCACCCCAAACTTAAAACTTTGCTTGTCCTCAACCAATGTCATACAATATCACAACATCCCACCCTAAACTTAATTCTGAAAATCATCTTTGGTTAAACTCAAAATGCCTCTTCCTTATTTGGATAGGTCTTATGGTTTTTCATTATGGCTTATAGTGAAGTTTACCAAAAGAAAGGTTTGGCTCAAAAGGGTGAACTAGGATTTTCAACACAAGGGAGGTTTGTTTAGGCTCTATGTATATACAAAGAAGGCCTCCTTAATATATATGAATTGTACCTATTATAGATTTAATCAAGAAACAATGCAAGTTCTGGAAGTGCAACAAAATATGAATCAATCAACACACAACAAGAAATGCATGAGGTTCAAGTCTCACTAAGGATATTTAAGTGAACATAATAATTAATGAAGCTCACAATCCACTTTTTAGAATTATATGCACACAGTGGCAAGATTACCTAATTTTGAAAATTACAAGTGTGATCTCATTTTGAGAGGGAAAAAAACAACTTAAAAAGAAAAAATTAAATTAGAATTCACAGAATTATCAATTGAAATGTAATTGTTTCACAGAAAGCAGTTCAATATCTATACTAATATTTTTGTGTTTTTCTGAAAAGTTTCAGTGTATTGTGAAGCTAACACATGAACAAGAGGTAAAGAATTAACCCCCCTTTCATGGCAGCTTGTGCAAGTGTCACAATCCTTGTGTTTGAATGTTGTGTGATAGTGACAAATTCTGCACAAAACACCAAAAATTTCTCAATTAGCAAGTAAAAAGGCAATTAATTGCAAACTAGCAGATATTCAAAACAGAATTTAAAATTAAACCAAAATGTACCAAACTGTACTTACAATCCCAAAAAGTTTGAAATTTAGTTACAAAAGTGTAAAAAAATTCTAAATGGCAGAATTTAAAAACAACATCCTAATCTATTCATCTGCTTCATCCTCATCTGAGGTTTCTTCTTCCTCTGATTCTTCTTCTTCTGCCTCCTCCTCCACTTCAGCTGGCTGTGGGAAATAAGTTTTATAGATTAGCAGGTCTTTGAAAACTGAGGAGCGCAGGCACTAAGCATTTCTGCCAAATCTGGAGTATGGTACGTCTCATCCTTGGTCATTCCCATCTTCTGACCAAGGTTCAGCAGAACACACTCTAGCAGCATGATTGTAGCTTTAACATGTCACACTTCAAACAGAAGTTGAATTAACTAGCAAGTGTACTAGTGTTGATGTAGCAAGTTATAAAAAATGATAGAACTGTGTTAGAGTCCCAAGTATCGATCTCAGGGAATAAAAGTATTCAATTACCACTTCACAAGGCCACAATTAGTTGAGCTTAACGAATTTCAAAATGTGTTTGGAATTAAAATTGACAAATATTGAAATCAGACGGAAAATAGAACAATGAACAAGCAATTGTGAGAAAACAGAGGTAGAAACCATAGCTAGGGACTTGCTTCACCAAAACTCTGATGTTGCATCAATAAAGTTCTAAACTTACAAGTGACCACGCAGAGGTTCATGTAGTTTCTGGAAGACTAGAACATTCACTTTCATTGATAAGAGTAGCAACGCAGGAGGTCGAGGAGTACACGTGGTCACTTTCGAGAGCAATGGTGATAAATAGCTAGATTGTGCGTGGCCACTCTTGCTCTTGAAAGTGATCACGCGCACTCTTTGACGTTCGGCGTTGCTACTCTTATCAACGAAAGTGAATGTTCTAGTCTTCCAGAAACTACATAAGCCTCTGCGTGGCAACTCTTATGAAGCAAAGTGACAACGCCTAGAGTCGGGAAAATTATAAATTGCAGAAACGCTCAGATTTTTGAATCTTTTGTTCATTTTTCATTTTCACTAAGTTCCTGGGTGTAGAGAGAGTCTGAGAGAGAGACTGGGGACAAACACCGAGCTTCAACCTAGAGGAATCGGATTGAAGATCGGTTGAAGATGCTTCTTCTGCGTTCTTCATCTTCTTCTCTTTCTTTTTCTTTCTCTGCTGCAATGGCTGTGTAATTTCTTAATAGTTAGGGATTTTAGATCCAAAACGATCATGTTGAATTGATTCTGGATCAGGATCTCAAGTTTTGGAATGGATTGAGTGGTTGATTCTGCACTTTATGTATTAATTGAATGGAAATTTGATTAACTAATTTCAGAGGAACTCTTGTCAATGGAAATTGAATTTGTTCTTCAGATTTGAACTACTCACCAAGATTATTATAGCCTTCTTAGGGATAAGTGAACTTGATCTTGCAATCCTCTGGTTCCTCACACTTAAAGCAACATTGAATTTAATCAGATCTAAGGAATTAGAGTGATTTAATTGAATGTTAGGTTCACTGAGTTAAGGAATTAACCTTTGAATAATATAATGTGAAACTGATTGTCATTTTTTCCAATTACTTGCAAGTTCAGAACTTTATTGATTCAACATTAGAGCTTTGGTGAAGCAACTCCCTAGCTATGGTTTCTCCCTCTGTTTTCTCACAATTGCTTGTTCATTGTTCTGTTTTTCTTCTGATTTCAATATTCATCAATTTTAATTCCAAACACTTTTTGAAATTCATTAAGCTCAACTAATTGTGGCCTTGTGAAGTGGTAATTGAATACTTTTATTCCCTGAGATCGATACTTGGGACTCTAACACAGTTCTATCATTTTTTATAACTTGCTACATCAACACTAGTATACTTTCTAGTTAAATCAACTTCTCCTTTGAAGTGTGACAGACAATTAGATTGAATTGTGCCTCTTGTTCTTGATCGTATAACAAGCAATTGATTAATTGATTGTTGCACAGAAGAGATTTAAATGAATTCGGTTTAATCACTTACATTTGTGTTTTGTGTGTTCTGGATCTTTGATTGTGTTTGATCATTCTCGGTTTTCATTCTTGGATTTGATTTACTTGCGATTTGATTTACTATACTTGCAATTTAATTCTCTGTAATTGCAATTTAATCACAAAACTCCCCCAAACATACAACCTTTTAATTGATATTGAAATAATGTGCATTTGCATCCTTGTGAGAGATGACCTAGGTTGCTCCCTAAACTGCATATTTTGATGAGGAATCTCGTTACTATTGATACCTGTGCGACATGATATCAGTGGGGAGAAACCCTTCCTTTGATTCCTAACAGTGATATTCAGAGAGTTTCAGCGGCCTGAGATGAGTTTTACACGCGTTCCTTTACGTCTAAGCAAAAAGGAACCAAAAGATACCAAAATCGGAACTTGGGTCCAAAGGCGCCATCAAGCGCCCGGAGGGGAGAGAGTTGTTGGAAACCTTTCCTTTGAGTCCTCGGAGTGACATTCAAGGAGTTACAGCGGCCATAGATGAGTCTCGCATGTCTTCCTTAGTCGCTAAGCAAAAGGGAACCAAAAGAGGCCAAAATTGGAACTTGGGGCCAATGGTGCCAAGAAGTGCCCAAAGGGGAGAGAGTGGTAGGAAACCTTTCCTTTGAGTCGTAGAGTGACAATCAAGGAGTTACTATGGCCATAGTCGAGTCTCGGGCGTGTTCCTTAGCTGCTAAGCAAAAGAGGACCAAAAGAGACCAAAACCAGAACTTGGGGCCATTGGAGCTAGGAGGGTAGAAAGTGATTCAAAACCCTTCCTTTGAGTTCTAGGAGTGACAAACAAGGAGTTTCGACGGCCTGCACGAGTTTTGCACGTGTTCTGGAGCCGCTAAGCCAAATGGGACCAAAAGAGACCAAAACTGAAACTTGGGACAATAGGTGCCAAGAAGCGCCAGAAGGGAAGAGAGTTGTTGGAAACCCTTCCTGCGAGTCCTTGGAGTGACATTGAAGGAGTTTTAGTGGCTAATTAAAAGTTTCATGCACGTTCCTTTACCGCTAAGCAAAAGTGGACCAACAGAGACCAAAACTAGAACTTGTGTCTAAAGGCGCCAGAAAGTACCAGGAAAGGAGAGAGTGGTGGGAAACCCTTCCTTTGAGTCCTCACAGTGATATTCAAGGAGCTTCAGTGGCCTGACACGAGTTTCGCAAGCGTTCCTTTGCGGCTAAACAAAAGGGGACAAAATAAAACCAAAATCAGAACTTGGGGCCATAGGCGCCAGAAACTGCAAGGAATGGAAAGAGTGGTGAGAAACCCTTCCTTTGAGTCCTACGAGTGATATTCAAGGAGTTTAATGGCTTGAGATGAGTTTTGCACGCGTTCCTTTGCGGCTAAGCAAAAGGGAACCAAAAGAGATGAAAATCGGAACTTGGGTCCAAAGGCACCAAGAGGGGAGAGAGTGGTTGGAAACCCTTCCTCTGAGTCCTAAGAGTTTACAAGAAAGGAGTTTCAGCGGCCTGCACGAGTTTCGCAGAGGTTCTTTAGCCGCTAAGGCAAAGGGGACCAAAAGAGATCAAAACTAGAACTTAAAGCCATAGGCGCCAAGAAGAGCTAGGAGGGGAGAAAGGTGTTGGAAACCCTTCCTGCGAGTCCTTGGAGTGACATTCAAGGAATTTCAAGGGCCTGAGATGAGTCTCGTGAACGTTCCATTGCCGCTAAGCAAAGGCTGACCAAAAGAGACCAAAACTGGAACTTGGGGCCATTGGCACCAAGAAGCGCCATGCTGGGAGAGAGTTGTTGGAAACCCTTTCTTTTAGTCCTACGAGTGACAATTAAAGAGTTTCAGCTGCGTGCATGAGTTTGGCATAGGTTCTTTAGCCGCTAAGCCAAAGGGGACCAAAAGAGACCAAAATTGAATCTTGGTGCCATAGGCACAAAAAAGTGCCAGGAGGGGAGAGAGTGCTAGGAAACCATCGCTTTGATTCCTAGGAGTGACAATCATGGAGTTTCAGCGGCCTACTCGAGTTTCACACAGGTTCTTTAGCCGGTAAGCCAAAGGGGACCAAAAGAGACCAAAACTGGAACTTGGGTCCAAAGGCGCCGAAAGTGCTAGAAGATGAGAAAGTGGTGAGAAACCATTTCTTTGAGTCCTAGGAGTGATATTCAACGAGTTTTAGCGGCCTGTGACGATTGTCGCACGCAATCCTTTGCGTCTAAGGAAAAGGGAACCAAAGGAGACCAAAATCAGAACTTGCGTCCAAATGGGCCAAGATGTGATAGGAGGGGAAAGAGTGGTTGGAAACCTTTCCTTTCAGTCCCAGGACTGACAATCACGAAGTTTTGGCGGTCTGCATGAGTTTCGCACAAGTTCTTTAGCCGCTAAGCCAAAGGGGACCAAAAGAGACCAAAACTGGATCTTGGGGCCATAGGTGCCAAAAAGCATCAGGAGGGGAGAGAGTGGTTGGAAACCCTTGCTTTGATTCCTAGAAGTGACAATGAGTTTTAGCAACATGCTCAAGTTTCGCACAGGTTCTTTAGGCGCTAAGCCAAAGGGAACGAAAAGAGACCAAAATCGAAACTTGGGTCGAAAGGCGGCAGAAAGTGCCAGAAGATGAGAAAGTGGTGAGAAACCTTCCTTTGAGTCCTAGGAGTGATATTCAAGGAGTTTCAGCAGCCTGTGACGAGTGTCACACATAATCCTTTGCAGCTAAGCAAAAGGGAACCAAAAGAAACCAAAATCGGAACTTGCATCCATAGGCCCCAGGAAGTGCCAGGAGGGGAGAGACTGGTAGGAAACCCTTCCTGTGAGTCCTTGGAGTGACATTCTAGGAATTTTAGCGGCCTGAGACAAGTTTGGCTCACGTTCCTTGGCTGCTAAGCAAAAAAGGACCTAAAGAGACCAAAACTAGAACTAAGGGCCATAGGCTCCCAGAAGCGCCAAAAGGAGAATGAGTGGTTAGAAACCCTTTCTCTGAGTCCTAGGAGTGACATTCAAGGAGTTTCAGACGCCTGCACGAGTTTCGCACAGGTTCTTTAGCCGCTAAGCCAAAGGGGACCAAAAGAGACCAAAATCGAAACTTGGGGCCATAGGCGCCAAGAAGTGCTAGGAGGGGAGAGAGTGGTTGGAAACCCTTCCTTTGAGCCCCTGGAGTGACATTCAAGGACTTTAAGCAGCCTGAGAATGTTTAGAGCGCGTTTCTTAGCCTCTAAGCAAAAGGGAAACAAAAGAGACCAAAACTGAAACTTGAATCTAAAGGCACCAGAAAGTGACAATAGGGGAGAGAGTGGTTGGAAACCCTTCCTTTGAGTCCTAGGAGTGACAATCAAGAAGTTTTAGCAGCCTACACGTGTTTCGCTCAGGTTCTTTAGCCGCTAAGCCAAAGGGGACCAAAAGAGACCAAAACTGGAACTTAGGGCCATAGGCACCAAAAAGTACGAGGAAAGGAAAGAGTAGTGAGAAACCCTTTCTCTGAGTCCTAGGAGTGACATTCAAGGAGTTTCAGACGCCTGCACGAGTTTCGCACAGGTTCTTTAGCCGCAAAGGGGACCTAAGGACACCAAAATTGGAACTTGGGCCCATAGGCACCGAGAAGCACAAGGAGGGGAGAGAGTGGTTGGAAACCCGTCCTTTCAGTCCTAAGAGTGACAATCAGGAAGTTTCAACAGCCTGAGACCAGTTTCGCACACGTTCCTTTGCTGCTAAGCAAAAAGGGACCAAAAGAGACCAAAATCAGAACTTGGGTCCAAAGGCGCCAATAAGTGCAAGAAGGTGAGAGTTCAGTGGGGAATCCTTCCTTAGAGTCCTAGTAGTTACATTCAAGGAGTTACAGCAGCCATAGACGAGTTTTTCATGTGTTCCTTAGCCGCAAAGCAAAAGGGGACCAAAAGAGACCAACACCGGAACTTGGGCGCAAAGGTGCCAGGAAGTGCCAGGAAGGGAGAGAGTGGGGGTAAACCCTTCCTGTGAGTCCTTGGAGTGACATTCAAGGAATTTCAGCAGCATGAGATGAGTTTCGAGCACGTTTCTTTAATGCTAACCAAAAGGGGACCAAAGAAGATCAAAATCAGAACTTGCGGCCATAGGCGCCAAGAAGGGATAGAGTGGTGGGAAATCCTTTCCGTAAGTCCTTCGAGTGACATTCAAGGAGTTTCAGCGGCCTGAGACAAGTTTCACTCACGTTTCATTACCGCTAAGCAAAAAGGGACCTAAAGAGACTAAGACTGGAACTAGAGGCCATAGGCGCCAAGAAGTGCTAGGAGGGGAGTGAGTGGTTGGAAACCCTTCCTTTGAGTCCCAGGAATGACATTCAAGGAGTTACAGTGGCCACTGATGTGTTTCGCAAGTGTTCCTTAGCCGCTAAGCAAAAGGAGACCAAAAGAGGCCAAAACCAGAACTTGGGGCCATAGGCGCTAAAAAGCACCAGGAGGGGAGTGAGTGGTGATGAAACGAATTTCGCTACTCGTTATGCACAAATTTTTGTCGTTAATCCTCATCAAATATGCAAAGAAATGAATGCAGTACTAGGGTGTTGTCCTAGGTCGTCTCTAAGGAATTTTTGGTTAGGAATATACATCGAACAAGTGTAAACATAAAATTTAAAGCAAGTAAATTGGGGGGAGGTTTGTCAATTTCCAGATTTTAATCAAGAGCAAAATGTAAACTAGTGAAATTCAATCAATTAAGGAGAGTAATCCCTAGTCAATCAATGAGTTCTATCCCTATTCTTTCAAATGATTCAATAATCCCCTATTTTTCCCTTGAATTAAGTTAATATAACAAGCGAAAATTAACTTTAGCATCCTAATTAAAATTAAGCATCTTAATGGGCTCCAATCTCTATCCCTAAGATTAAGCAATCTCAAAGATTAATCAAAATTAAGCAATTTTGGATTAGAATTTCGTTTAGGTAATTTAGGGTTCATTAAGCAATGTTCCTCTCATGTAAATTTCATTTCATTCAGAGATTGGGGTTAATAAATCCAAGGAAAGAAAGAATAATATTGCCATTAAACCTAAGAATTCAAGAACCATGTGAATTGACTAGGAATTACAAGAGAATTTAGCCCTCCATATGGATGGGCTTCACAAATGAAAGATGAGAATGCAGAAACGTAAGCAACGTTAATGTAAATTCAATGAGAATCAAAGGGAAATTGGAAATTAAAACCTATAATGGATCCCTGGCTGTCACCTAAGGCTCCAAAGCTCTGGAAAGAAAATGTCCTAATTTGACAAAGGAAATCCAAGAAAAATAAATGTTCAAGTCCCCGTACCCTAATTCCTAAAATCTATTTATAGTGGAGGACATGTAAGCAAAGTGTCCACTTTTGTCTTTTGAAAGTGTCCACTTTGGGCCTTGAAAGTATCCACGCGCATATTTACGTAAACTTGCCAATTCTCTGGAGTTGCCACTATTGGGCTTGAAAGTGGCTACTTTGGATGTGCGTAGCCACTATGAAAGGCAATAGTGGCCACGTGCAACATGTTTCCAAAAGTGGCGTCCTGGAGCTTCTAGAGTTGTTACTATTGGACTTGAAAGTGGCTACTTTGGATGCGCGTAGCCACTTTGAAAGGCAATAGTGGCCACGCGCAAAATGCTTCCAAAATGGCGTCCCTGGAGCTTCTAGAGTTGCCACTTTTTCACTTGAAAGTAGCTACTTTGGAACCTTTAATGCCCAGACTTGCTGTAGTTGCCACTTTTGCTCCTAAAAGTGGCTACTTTGGGGGCAACTTTCATCCAAGGGCCAAGATATCTCAAAATTAACTTGGGGACTCTGCAAAATTATCAAGACAATTAAAATTGCAATCTATATCTATGTAATTAAATGCAAATTAACCAAAAATTAATAAATCTATAATATTTACTCAAAATGTGATTTCTATATTATTTGCACTATCTAAGTCCACTTTTTTCTATCAAGGAGCACCAAAAAGGCAAGTAAAAATATAATAAAAAATGGATTCATCAAGTGGTTGGAAACCCTTCCTTTGAGTGCCAGGAGTGACATTCAAGGAGTTACAACGGCCATTGACCTGTTTCACAAGTGTTCCTTAGCCGCTAAGCAACAGGGGACCAAAATAGACCAACACCGGAACTTGGGGCCAAGAAGCGCCAAGAGGGGACAGAGTGGTGGGAAACCATTCCTGTGCGTCCTTGGAGTAACATTCAACGAATTATGTTGCCTAAAATGAGTTTTGCGCACGTTCCTTTGCCACTAAGCAAAACGGGACCAAAAGTGACAAAAACCGAAACTTTGGGCCATAGGCGCCAAGAAGTGCCAGGAGGAGAGAGAGTGATGGGAAACCCTTCGTTTGAGTACTAGGAGTGACAATCATGGAGTTTCAGCCGCCTGCAAGACTTTCGCACAGGTTCTTTAGCTGCTAAGCCAAAGGGGACCAAAAGAGACCAAAACTGGAACTTGGGGCCATAGGCACCAAAAAGTACGAGGAAAGGAGAGAGTGGTGAGAAACCCTTCCTTTGAGTTCTAGCAGTTATATTCAAGGAGTATCAGCAGCTTGAGACGAGTTTCGCATGCGTTCCTTTGCGGCTAAGCAAAATGGGACCAAATAAGACCAAAATTGGAACATGGGGCCATAGGCGCCAGAAAGTGCCAGGAATGGAAGGAGTGGTGAGAAACACTTCCTCTGAGTCCTAGAAGTGATATTCAAGGAGTTTCAACGTCTTGAGACAAGTTTCGCACACATTCCTTTGCGGCTAAGCAAAAGGGAACCAAAAGAGACCAAAATCGAAACTTGGGTCCAAAGGTGCCAAGAACCACCTGGTGGGAAGAGAGTGGTTGGAAACCCTTCCTTTGAGTCCTAGGAGTGACAAGCAAGGAGTTTCAGTGGCCTGTACGAGTTTCGCACAGATTCTTTAGCCACTAAGGAAAAAGGGACCAAAATTAGAACTTGGAGCCACAGGCGCCAAGAAGCGCTAGGAGGGGAGAGAGTTGTTGGAAACCCTTTCTGTGAGTCCTTGGAGTGACATTCAAGGAATTTCAAGGGCCTGAGATGAGTTTTGTGAACGTTCCCTTGCCGCTAAGCAAAAGCGGACCAAAAGAGACCAAAACTAGAACTTCGGGCCATTGGTGCCAAGAAGCGCCATGTGGGGAGAGAGTTGTTGGAAACCCTTCCTTTGAGTCCTAGGAGTGATAATCAAGGAGTTTCAGCGGCCAGCACGAGTTTCATACGGGTTCTTTAGCCGCTAAGCCAAAGGGGACCAAAAGAGACCAAAACTGGAACTTGGGGCCATAGGCGCCAAGAAGTGCCAAGAGGGGAGACAGTTGTTGAAAACCATTTCTGTGAGTCCTTGGAGTGACATTGAAGGAATTTCAGCGGCCTGAGATGAGTTTCACGCACGTTCTTTTGCCGCTATACAAAAAGGGACTAAAAGAGACCAAAACTTGAACTTAGGGCAATAGGCGCGAAGAAGCGCCAAGAGTGAAGAGAGTGATGAGAAACCCTTCCTTTGAGTCCTAGGAATGACACTCAACAAGTTACAGTGGCCAGAGACGAGTTTCGCGTGTGCTCCATTGCTGCCAAGTAAAAGGGGATCAAAAGAGACCAAAATCGAAACTTGGGTCCAAAGGCGCCAGAAAGTGCCAGGAAAGGAGAGAGTGGGGAGAAACCCTTCCTTTCAGTCCTAGGAGTGATATTCAAGGAGTTTCAGCGGCATGAGACGAGTTCGCATGCGTTCATTTGCGCCTAAGCAAAAGGAAACCAAAAGAGACCAAAATCAGAACATGGGTTCAAAGGCGCCATGAAGCGCTAAGAGGAGAGAGAGTGGTTGGAAACCCTTCCTTTGACTCCTAGCAGTGACATTCAAGGAGTTACAGTGGCCATAGACGAGTTTCGCAAGTGTTCCTTAGCCGCTAAGCAAAAGGGGACCAAAAGAGACCAGAACTTGAACTTAGTGCCACTGGTGTCGAGAAGCACCAGGAAGGGAAAGAGTGGTTGGAAACCCTTCCTTTGAGTCCTGGGAGTGATAATCAAGGAGTTTAGGTGGCCAGAAAACATTTTGGGTGCTTTCCTTTGCCGCTAAGCAAAAGGGGACGAAAACTAGAACTTGGGTCCAAAGGTGCCAGAGAGTGTTAGGAGAGGAGAAAGTGTTGAGAAACCCTTCCTTTGATTCCTAGAGTGATATACAAGGAGTTCCAGCGACCAGAGACGAGTTTCGCACGCATTCCTTTGCGGCTAGTCAAAAGGGAACTAAAAGAGACCAAAATCGGAACTTGGATCCAGAGGTGCCAAGAAGCGCCAAGAGGGGATAGAGTGATTGGAAACCGTTCCTTTGAGTCCTAAGTGTGATAATCCAAGAGTTTCAGTAGCCTGCCCTAGTTTCGCACGAGTTCTTTAGCCGCATAGCCAAAAGGGACCAAAAGAGACCAAAATTGGAACTTGGATCCACAGGCGCCAGTAAGTGCTAAGAGGGGAGAGAGTGGTGGGAAACACTTCCTATGAGTCCTTATTCAAGGAGTTTCAGCGGCCTAATACGAGTTTCGTGCATGTTCCTTTGCCGCCAAGCAAAAAGGGACCAAAAGAGACCAAAACTTTAATTGGGGCCATAGGTGCCAAGAAGTGCTAGGAGGGGAGAGAGTTGATGGAAACCTTTCCTTTGAAACCTAGGAGTGACATTCAAGGAGTTTTAGCGGCCTGACACGAGTTTTGCACCTGTTCCTTTGTCGCTAAGCAAAAAGGGACCAAAAGAGACCAAAACAGGAACTTGGGGCAATAGGTGCCAAGAAGCGCTAGGAGGGGAGAAAAGGACGGGAAACCCTTGCTTTGAGCACTAGGAGTGACAATCAAGGAGTTACCGTAGCTTGAGACGAGTTTCGCACGCGTTCCTTAGCTGCTAAACAAAAAGGGACCAAAAGAGACCAAAACCAGAACTTAGGCCCAAAGGTGCCAGGTGTTACTCTTACAACTGCTGTTGTACTAAAAGTACCTGAAAGTAAACTGACTAGCAAGTGTACTAGTGTTGTTGTAGCAAGTTATAAAAAAATCTTAGAATCAAATTGAGTTCCAAGTGTCGTCCTCAGGGAATAAAGTTCTCAATTACCACTTCACAAGATCATAATTAGTTGAGCTTTACAAATTTCAGATGGATTTGGTATGAATGTATCAAAAACAAAATTAGAAAGTAAAACAGAACAGTTAGCATAAAAGTATATAGTAAACAGATGTAGAACGAGTAGTTAGGAAATTGTTTCACCAAAACTTCAACATTGAATTAATAAAGTTCTGAACTTTCAAGTATTTAGATGGAATGACAATCAGTTTCACGTTATATTAATCAAAGGAAAATCCCTTGCCTCAATGAATCTAACATCTAATCAAATCACTTTAATCCCTTAGATCTAATCCAATCAAATGTTGCATTAAGTTTGAGAAACCGAAAGATTGCAAGATTAAGATATCTTATCCCTAAGAAACCAATAACCTTGGCAATTAATTCAGATCTGAGAAACAAATTCAATTCCCATTGATAAGAGTTCCTCTATGATTAGTTGATCAAATTTCCATTCAATCACTACGTTAACAGCAGAATCAATCACTCAATCCAATCCAAAACTCAAAGTTTAATCCAAAATCAATTCAACATTTCTATTTCAGATTCACAGTTCCTAACCACAAAGAGTTTAAGCAAACATTACAAAAAGAGAAGAGAATAGAAGAGGAGAAGAGAATGAGCAAAGAAGAAACATCTTCAAGCCAATCTCCAATCTAATCCCTCAAGAAATGAAGCTTGGTGTTCATCCTCAATCTCCCTCTCTGACTCTCTCAACAACAAAAACAAATGGAAAATGAAAAATGAACAAAAAACTACCTAAATTCTTGAGCTAACTGCCTTTTATAGAATTCCCGCTCTACTGGTGTGATCACTTTTTCCAGCAATAGTAATCACGCAGAAGCTAATTATTCATTTCCACTAGTGCGTGTTCACTTTTGCTGGTGATAGTAGCCACGTGCACTTCAAAGTGTTCACTTTTGTTGAAAATAGTAGCCACGCAGAAGCTTCCCTTACTAATGTCATGCGCGTGTTCACTTCTGCTAAAAATAGTGAACACGCAGAAGCTACCTTCTTGCGCGTGTTCACTTTTGTGGATAATAGTGAACACGCGCAGCTACTCTTCTTGGAGGATTCTCTGGAACGCTCACTTTTTCCAGAAAAAGTGATTACGCAGAAGCTCTTCTTATTGCAACCTCTCTGCAACGATCACTTTTGCCAGCAAAAGTGATTACGCAGAAGCTCTTCTCATTGCAACCTCTCAGAAAGTGTTTCAATAACTCAATCAGTGTTTAAGCTTGTGTTTGCTCTCAACATCACCAAATTCATCAAACTCTGCCATAAGCTTGCCTATATTCTCTACCTCCTTTGCAAATTTACAATTAATCACATATCAAGAGGACTTTTTAGGTAATATTAAGGCTCAGGGACAGGTATGATTTTAATGAATTCAGGATATCAATGCAGCTAATTTCAAACAGAAAAATATGCAAATTGAGTAGATAAGCTTTTAAACTTAGTAAGGGCTGCGTCAACTGTTTCTATCCTTAATCAACTTTCAATCACAGTTTAAATTTTTGCAAAATTATCTACCAATTTCCTTTTCCTTTTTGATTTGCTGATTTCTTTTTATTTCTTTTTCATTTTTCTATTTTTCCTTGCAGCTTTTTACTTCTTTTTCATATTTTCTCTGCATGACTTTTTCTTACTTTCTTAATTCATTTCAATCCTTTTCTCAATCATTTTCTACCCCAAACTTAGAACATTGCTTGTCCTCAAGTAATGCACTAGAAACATGATGTTACCCCAAACTTAGTTTTAAAACTTATCTTTGATTCAACTCAATTTGCCTCTTTTCTATTTGAATAGGTAAAATGGTTTTTCTAGAAAAGCTTGTATTAAGGTTAATCAAAGAAAGGCTATCAGCTCAAAGGGGCTAACTAGGACATTCAAGAATGAAAGGCAGTCTATTTGGCTCACTAGGTAAATCTGAATAATGGCCTCCATCCTTTATGTGATTAGTGCAAAACAGCATATTCAGTTAAGAAACAAAGCAAGTTCTAGAGAGTAAATCAGAATTTGAGATCAGTCACACATCAATGAATGAAAAGGTTCAAGTCTCACCAAGGAAGTAAATAGATAATATTCATCAATTCAGTTCACTATTTACTTCAAAAATTTGCATGAATAAAATAGCAAGACTGCTTTATTTTTTTAAAATACAAGTATGACAATCATGTTAAGAATAGGAAAAATAACTTATGTAATTCAACAATCAGAATTTCAATCAAGTGAAAATCAGGTTTATTTATCAAGAAAACAAAATCTAATGCAATTTAATATTTTTCTAACTTGTTAAAATTTTATGCAAAATTTAAGCTGTACACATGAAAATAGAGGTACAAAATTAAACCCCCCTTTCATGGTAGCTGTGCATATTTCAATCATTCCATGCACTCCTTGTTCAGAGTTTGAGAGCATGGTCTGCACAAAAACATCACAAGGCGAAGTGAGCGTTCCAGAGGCACTTGTATCAGGACAGCTTGCGCGTGGTTACTATTACTCACGAAAGTGATCACGCGCAGCCCTTGACCTCCTACGTTGCCACTATTCTGAATAAAAGTGAATGTTTCAGAGAAGCCTTCAACTCTGCAAGTTGCGCGTGGTTACTCTTGCTCTTGAAAGTGAACACGCGCACTACATAAAGCTTCTGCGTGGTTACTCTTGTGAAGAAAAGTGACAACGCGTAGAACTGGGGTTTCTATATATACATGATTGAAGCGCGAAAACGGGGATGCTGTTTATTTTTTCAGTTTTGTTAGTTAGTTTTTGGTTAGAGGAAGTGAGAGAGAGGAGTGGGGATTCAGATCTTGGAGCTTCACGAAGAGGAATTGGAGTGGAGCAAGCTTCCATGGCGTTTCTGAGTTTCTTCTTTTCTTCTTCTCTTTCTTTTTCTTCTTCTACTACCATGGTTGTGTAATTCGTTCATAGTTAGGGATTGTAGATCTGAAATGAACATGTTGAATTGACTTGGATCTGGATTTCAAGCTTTAGAATAGATTGAGTGATTGATTCTGAACTTCACGTGTGAATTGAATGGAAATTTGATTAACTAAATCCAGAGGAACCTTTGTCAATGGAAGTTGAATTTGTTCTTCAGATCTGAACCAATCACCGAGATTTCAGTTTTCTTAGGAATAAGGAACTTTGATCTTGCAATCTTTTAGTTTCTTACACTTAAAGCAACATTGAATTGAATTAGATCTAAGGAATTAGAATGGTTTAATTGAATGTTTCACTGAGTTAAGGAATTAACCTCTGAATAGTATAAAGTGAAACTGATTGTCATTCTTTCCAATTGCTTGTTAATTCAGAACTTTATTGATTAAACATTGGAGTTTTGGTGAAGCAATTCCCTAGCTATGGTTTCTCCCT
The DNA here is from genome assembly GCF_003935025.1 of Abrus precatorius. Classification (NCBI taxonomy): domain Eukaryota; kingdom Viridiplantae; phylum Streptophyta; class Magnoliopsida; order Fabales; family Fabaceae; genus Abrus; species Abrus precatorius. Next base: position 6,281,627 of record NW_020874384.1, on the reverse strand, counting down.
CTGTTATCACATAACTGTGTGTTCATTGTCTTGTTTTCTGCAAGTTCATTTTACTTTTAATTGTTCCAGTTTGCTGCTGTTATATGTTACAAATCTCATTCCAAAATTCGTATGGCTCAAATGGTTATAATTCTGTGAAGTGGTACTTGAAACCTAAATTCCATGTGGAGACGATATTTGGATCTTAAATTTACTCATCACTTGCTGCAATCCTAGTACACTTGCTAGTATAGATTGCTAACAACATTGCTCCAGTCTTTCCTATTTGGCTGAACAATCCTTTCTAAAATCTTCTTAATTTCTCTATTGGAGAGCTCAGCCTGCCCATTGGTTTGGGGGTGATAAGGTGTAGATACTTTGTGCAATACTCCATACTTTTTCAGTAGAGTCTCAATGGTTCTATTGCAGAAGTGGGTACCCTGGTCACTAATCAAAGCTTGAGGTACTCTAAACCTACAAAACAAATGAGTACGCACAAAATCTGCAACCACTCTTGAATCATTAGTTCTTGTAGGCTTAGCCTCTACCCATTTAGAGACATAGTCTACAGCAAGCAAAATATATAAGAAACCAAAGGAAGGAGGAAAAGGACCCATGAAGTCCATACCCCATACATTGAATACATCACAGTATAAAATAGATTGTTGAGGCATTTCATGCTTCAAGGTGATTACCCCTCCAGTTCTTTGGCATTTCTCACATGTAGAACACACTTGCCAAGAGTCCTTGAAGATTGTAGGCCAATAAAAACCCGCATCCAGTACTTTCCTTGCAGTCCTTTGGGGCCCAAGATGGCCTCCTACAGTGGATGCATGATAGAAATGCAAAATTGATGCAGTTTCTTCCACAGGAATGCATCTCCTAATCACTTGATCACTGCAGAACTTCCACAAATAGGGATCATCCCAGAGGTAATGCTTGGCATCATTCTTGATCTTTTCCCTTTTACTCCTTGGTGCATCTGCTGGAAAAACTCCTGCAACTAAAAAATTTACAACATCAGCAAACCAAGGCAACTTTGAAGTATACAACTCTAATAATTGCTCATCAGGGAAATCATCTTTTAGAGGAGTGAGTTTAGGGACTCCCTTTATCCTGCTCAAATGATCCGCCACCAAATTTTGTGCTCCACTTCTATCCTTTATCTCTACATCAAATTCTTGAAGTAGAAGCATCCACCTTATTAGCCTTGGCTTTGAATCTGTCTTTTTCAAAAGGAACTTAAGAGCAGAATGATCAGTAAATTTGACCCTAGCAAGTATGATCTAAATTTATCCAAAGCAAATACTATGGCCAATAGTTCCTTTTCAGTTGTGGTATAGTTACACTGTGCAGGATCCAAAGTCCTAGATGCATAATAAATGACATGTGGATCCTTACCAAACCGCTGTGCTAAGACAGCACCCACAGCAAAGTTGGATGCGTCACACATGAGCTCAAATGGAAATGTCCAGTTTGGTGGCTGAATGATGGGAGTTGTGGTCAAGGCTGTCTTTAGGCAATCAAACGCCTCTTTGCACTTGGCTCCAAACTCGAAATCAATATCTTTCTGCAGTAACTTGGAGAGAGGAAGGGCTATCTTGGAAAAATCCTTGATAAAGCGCCTGTAGAAACCTGCATGGCCAAGAAATGCATGCACCTCTCGCACACAATAGGGGTAAGAAAGCTGTGAAATGACATTAAGCTTAGCAAGATCTACCTCAATTCCCTTCTCAGATATTATATGACCTAAGACTACCCCCTGCCTAACCATAAAATGACATTTCTCAAAGTTCAGAACAAGGTTAGTCTCTATACATCTTTGTAAAACTCTATCCAAGTTTCCTAAACATGCAGAAAATGATGACCCATATACAGTGAAGTCATCCATGAATACTTCAATACAATGCTCAACCAAATCAGAAAATATGCTCAACATGCATCTTTGAAATGTACCGGGAGCATTGCAAAGCCCGAATGGCATTCTCCTATATGCAAATGTACCAAATGGGCATGTAAAAGTGCTCTTCTCCTGATCCTCAGGAGCTATGCATATTTGAAAATAACCTGAGAATCCATCTAGGAAGCAGTAGTGAGATTTACCTGCCAGGCGCTCCAACATCTGATCTATGAAAGGTAGAGAAAAGTGGTCTTTCCTGGTCGCCTGGTTGAGCCTCCGATAATCAATGCAGACTCTCCAGCTGTTCTGCACTCTAGTGGACAGGAGCTCATCCTTCTCAGTCTTCACAACTGTAATCCCTGACTTTTTGGGCACCACCTGCACTGGGCTCACCCATGTGCTATCTGATATCGGGTAGATGATGCCTGCTTGGAGTAGTTTGGTGATCTCCTTCTTCACCACCTCCAATATAATCAGATTTACCCTCCTCTGGGGCTGTCTTACTGACTTGGATCCTTCTTCCAGCAAAATCTGGTGCATGCACAGGGAAGGGCTGATTCCAGGGATGTCAGCCAAGGTCCAACCAATAGCCTTTCTATGCTTCCGAATCACATCAAGCAACTGCTCCTCTTGGTCCTCATCAAGCTCAGTGGAAATGATCACAGGGAGCTTCTCACCTATTTCCAAATAAGCGTATTTTAAATGCTCAGGCAAGGGTTTAAGCTCCAAGGTGGGAGGCTGCTCAACTGAAGGCAGTGCTTTAGCACTTTCATTTGAAATGATTTCTGCAACATTTAAACCACAAGGGTTAGATTCAATTATACTTGTTGTACTCAATGAACCACATTCTAACCCTTTTGATTTTTCAATGTCATTAATGTCAGAAGTTGTAGAATCTAAATCCAGAAAATCAGCAATACAAATATCACACAAAGATGACTTAGTACAATATTCACAATTTTTAGTATCTATGGTATCTATACAATCAGAAAAATTAACGAAAGAGTCTCCTAAAAATTCAGCAAAATTATCATCTATCAAGCTATCAAGAACATCAATGTGAAAAACTGAATGCTCCTCAAGAGAGTGCTTCATAGCATCTAGTATGTTGAAGCGAACCACACTCTCTCCAAACTCCATAGTGAGAGTTCCAGCATGCACATCAATTTTGGTTCTGGCCGTCTTCAAGAATGGCCTCCCCAAGATGATTGGTGCAGCTCCTTTTATTGGCTCTTCTTCTTGCATGTCCAAGATGTAGAAGTCAGCAGGAAAGATCAAGTCATTCACTCTCACTAGAACATCCTCCACAAGGCCGGCTGGATTAGTAGTGCTCCTATTTGCTAATTGGATGATGACACCCGTGGGCTGCAATGGTCCAAGAGACAAAGATGTGAAGATAGATAAAGGCATAACATTAATAGATGCACCTAAATCAAGCATGGCATTATCTATCCTATTGTTTCCTATAGTGCAGGGAATAGTAAACGTCCCTGGATCTTTGCATTTCTCAGGCATGGAAGTTTTCTGCCTCTCAAAAAGAGCTGATACATTTCTCCCCATGTTCACTCTTTCATTACCCTTTAGACGCCTTCTATGAGTGCACAAGTCCTTAAGGAATTTGGCGTACTTTGGGATTTGCTTGATAGCATCTAACAAGGGGATATTGACTTCAACTTTTCTGAAAGTATCCAGAATTTCTTTATCAACCTCTTCTTGCTTCTTGCTGGGCTGAACCATTCTTTGAGGGAAGGGAATAGGAATAGACCTCTCCTCCTTGTCTACCACTTTTGGTTGACATGGTGTGGGCATAAGTGTAGGCTGCTCTTGGCTTCCAACTTCTCCTCCTTCACCTTCTGCAGCTAAAGTGCAACTGGGATCCTTTTTAGTAGGCATTTCTGGCTCTTGCATCACCTTACCAGATCTCAAGGTAATGGCACTCACATTCTTTGGGTTTGTGACAGTTTGTGCAGGGAGATTGCCTGAGCCTTGAGATTGAAGTTGATTAAGGGATGAAGCAAGTTGACCCATTTGATTCTCCAAGGTCTTGATACTTGCTTGAGTCTGTTGCTGGAAGGCTTGACTCTGTTGTTGGAAATTGAGATTACTCATGGTGAGTTGCTTCACAAGGTCTTCCAAAGATGATTCATTCTTTTGAGGTGCAGCGGCTATTGAAGAAGATGCTTGATGGGGCTGTTAAGATGAAGATGAGGGATGGTGATGTTGCTGGGCTGAATATGGCTTGCTTTGTCCAGCTTGATGCGGTTGGAAATGGTTGTTAGTTGGTTGGCTAGAGCCTTGATGCTGTGCATTTCCTCCCCACCTTAAGTTAGGATGGTTCCTCCAATCGGGATTATACCTATTGGAAGATAAATCCCAGCTTTGTTGTTGCTGCGGTTGCTGAAAAGGAAACTTATTAGCATAAATATTAGCAGCATAAGCTTGAGGATTACCTTCCGAAGATTTAGTTTCCTGCAATGTGGGGCATTTATCAGTGAAGTGATTCGTAGATGAACAAATCCCACAAAGCATTGCTGGAATGGATGAAGGTGGAGGTGTATATGCAGTAGAATTCTTTTGAATGGATGCCAACTATTTTACCATAGTAGCCAACTCATCTAGTTTATGCTCCAGCTTGTGTGAATCTGAAGTTTGAATTTCATGGACACTCCGGGACATGATAGAGTTTTGCCTTGTAGCAAACTGTTGAGAGTTAGCTGCCATATTCTCAATGAGGTTTCTAGCGGCTGCGGGAGTCTTGTCAACTAGGGCTCCCCCACTAGCTGCATCGATCATGCTCCTATCCATTGGGTGTAAGCCTTCATAGAAGTATTGGATTAGGAGTTGGTCACTTATCTGATGATGGGGGCAGCTAGCACAAAGTCTCTTGAAACGCTCCCAATATTCATACAAACTTTCCCTCTCCAGCTGCCTAATACCACATATTTCCTTTCTTATTGAGGCAGCCCTTGAGGCAGGGAAAAATTTTTCCAGGAACAATCTCTTGAGGGTGTCCCAACTTGTAATAGAGCCAGGTGGAAGATAATACAACCAGTCTTTAGCCAAATCCATAAGAGAGAATGGAAATGCCTTCAATTTGACATGCTCCTCCGGAACACCTTGTGGTCTCATTGTAGAGCAAACAATATGAAATTCTTTGAGGTGTTTATGCGGATCTTCACCTGCAAGACCATGAAATTTAGGCAAAAGATGGATTAGGCCAGTTTTAAGAACAAAAGGGGCATCCACATCCGGGTATTGGATACATAAAGTCTGGTAGGTCACGTCCGGTGCGGCAAGCTCCTTAAGTGTCAAGTCATTTTCTGCCATTTCTAAAGGTTCAGAATTTAAAGAATGCAGAGAAGAATATATAGAAGATGGAGAAAATGGTGAAGATGGCTCCTCAATATGTGCAGAATTTTGTCTACTAAGGTTCCTAAGATTTCTATGGAATGTCCTATCAATTTCAATATCTGGAGGATATAAATCTCCTGGATTTGATCTGGTCATTCATTAGGAATTGTCTATGGAAATTTGAAAAGAAGTAAACTAATGAAACAGTAAAAATGCAGAAAAATTCAGATGACAATTATGCAGAAAAACTAACATCTAAGTGCAGTAAAATAAAGTATTAACACCAAACAGCAAAAACAGAAAGAAATTGCAAACTAGGGAATGAAAATAGGCAACACACAAACACAAATTCTGCAGAATTATGCAGCAGAAACAGGGTAATTGCAGCAAACGAAAATACAGTGTGGTAACTAAAATGCAGAAATCAGAATTCAAACAATATGCAAAAAACAGCAATTGATTCTACCTAAATGCAAGATATCTTTACTTACCTATGAAACTACAACTATATTAAAGTATTCACAATGCAGAAAACGAAAATGAAAACAGAGCAAATAACATGTTTATGAAAAATCAACACCAACATCCCCAGCAACGGCGCCAATTTGATGATGCACTTTTTCGAGGTGTTTAAAAGATTTGTCGTAAATCCTCATCAAAATTTAAACAAATTAATGTAGTACTAGGGTAACCCTAGATTGTCTCCCATGAACATTGGTTATTAATCTTCATTAAACATGTTGAAGGCATTAATTAAACAAGCAATTAAAATGGGGGGTTTTGTGGTTTCAAATTAAAATAAAGAGTAATGAGCAAATGAGTTTAATTAATTCAAACAATAGAAAACAGCAATCCTTAGTTCATCCACATAGATTCTATCCTCATTCCACTCAAGATTTAACATTCATCCTCTCTTCCATGAATTAGGTTAATTTAACAAGCGAAAATCAACCTTATGGTCCCAACGAAATTACGCAATTTGTTAGGCTCTAATCTCTCATCCCAAAATTACGCAACCTTAGAATTAAACCTAGGATTAAGCAACCCTTAGTTTAGAATCTCCTTAAAACGAAATTAGGGTTAATTGAGCAATACCCCCCTCATTCACCATTAATTCAATTCAAGAGACAAGGAAGAAGTAATTCATGAAAGAAAGGAATTATATTATCATTAAATTCAAGGAACTCAAGAACCCATGTGAATTCACTAAGGATTACACAAACTTAGCCCTCCATGGAAATGGGGGTCAAAAACGCAATTGGGAAATGCAGAAAACTCATTAACATTAATGTAAAAGCAAGAGAAATGAGAAACCAAACCCTAGGTTGGACCCTTAGCTGTCACCCAAGGTTGCCCTAAGCTCTGGAAAATATCCTAAATTGAGTAAAGAAGAGAAAAGGTTCAAAAGGTGTAAGAACTCCCTACCCTAATTTGGTAAAAATCTATTTATACTAAAGCTGGCACCCTCCAAAGTAGTTACTCTCATTCTTTCATAGTAAACACGCGCAGCATCAATTGAGTTTTGCCTCTCTGGAGTGATTACTATGAATATTCATAGTAATCACGCGCAACACTGGGACATTTTGGACTCTCTGGAGTTGTCACTATGAATTTTGATAGTAACTACGCGCAGCACCTTCAATTCTGCATGCTCTGGAGTGACTACTATGAATATTCATAGTAACCACGCGCAGGTTTGGTTGATTTTGGGCTACTGTAGTTGTCACTTTAAGCTTTGAAAGTGATCACTTTGGTCCCTTTGCTGGAAGTGGCTTGCTGTAGTTGTCACTATCAATATTGAAAGTAGTTACTTTCACCTCAAATTCCTCAAAATCCAATAATTCTTCAAAATAAGCTTGGGGATTCCTGCCATATTATTCAAATGATCAAAATATGAAAAATAAACTATCTAAATTCATGTAAATTAACAAAAAACTAAGAAAGCTATATTATTTAGCCTAATTGGAATATTCATCTTATTTACACTATCTAAGTTTATTCTTTTCTATAAAAAGTAATAAATGATGTATAAAAATGTAGTAAAATGTGGACTCATCACATCCACAACATGAACCTTCGTTGAATAAACACATTATTCCTAAAACACATATAAAACAGAATCTAAAATCAGAAAATTGCAGAAATTGAAATAAAGAATTAACAAAAGTTTAAGTAAATTGCAAATAGAGTAAAAATGGTTCAGAAATGTGAGTTGTCTCTCACAAAGCGCTCTTTTAACGTCACTAGCTTGACACCTATTGATCTTTGATTCTAAGAGATGATTTTGATGATAAGGGCTCTTGCTCTATCTTTAAACGTTTTCCCTTTTTCTCACCAACTTGCAACTCTTCATTTAATTCAGAACTTGAGAGAAATAAAAGTGGAGGGACTTCTAGCAGTTTGGTATGCTCATTAAGTTTCTTTCCTTCCTTTTCATTGTCTTCATATGTCACTGCAGCAAGGACTTCTTTTATAACAGAATCATCCTTCTATTTTTCTGCTTGAAATTTTGCACTGCTTGAAAAAATTGAAACTTTTTGTGTTTAGCTTCAGCTATTGGCTTAGATGGATCTTCAAACAACAGCTTTTTTGTTCTTTCAGGTTGTGTCTTGCTGCTATCCTATGGTTCTTCTTTCTTTGAAATAGTTAACTGCACTCCTTTGCAATCCTCTTGTTGTTTATCTTGAATCTTATTTTCTTCAAATTTATCTAATGCTCTCTCTTTCTCAGTAACTTCATAAGTAGAAATTTCTACCTCATTCCTTGTGAAAGCAGCTTGGCATTGCTCTATAGGATTTACAATGGTGTTGCTAGACAATTTCTCATCATTCCTATTTAATAAATGTTCTGAAATTTATCCTATTTGCATCTCCATCTTCTCCATGGATCCCTCTTGATTCTTGAAACTTGAGTAAATTCCATGAACTGGAGCAAAGTTTCTTCAAGTTCATTCATTCTTTTTGGAGAAGCCTCTGAAGGTTGCTGTCCTCTTTGAAGTTGAGAATATGATGCTTGAAAATAAGGTTGTGAACAATGAGGAGTTGACAAAGGTGTTGTTGCAGTAGAAATTTGTTGATTCCAATCATAATATGGCTGACTCATGTTAGCTTGATATTGATATACATGAGGAAAGGTAAATTCAGGTCTTTGAAAATTTCCTCCATAATTGATTTCTTCTTGAAATTCTGGTGCAGCCACATCATAAGTTTCATTCAAATCATTTTTGCTATAAAAATCACACACTAAGGGGTTAGTTTGGGCAACTCCAGCTTGAAAATTATTAATTAAAGCTTCAAAAGCATCTGCTTCATAAGCTCTTGTTCTTGCAACTTGACTTTGATGAAAATTCTGATACATGCTGGTTACCATCAAACAATAGAGCAACTTTTTTTTTTCTTGCATACAAAAAAAAAGTAAACAAAATTCAAATGAAATTAGTGACTAAGCAAAATGAAATCTAAAACTATGTAGAAAATTACAAAACAAAACATGTAGAAAACATAGAAAATTATGCAAAATGAAAATTACAACTATGCAGAAAAATGCAAAACGAAATTATGCAGAAAACTACACAAAATATAGGAAAAAAAATTATTCAGAAAAATTAGAAAGCTAGTAGAAAAATTAGAAAGTAAAACAACAAAAGAAATGCTCAATCTAGCCATCTCTCTGCTACTAATGATATTGAAACAAATTATTCTTCGGCAACGGCACCAAAAACTTGTTACTCTTACAACTGTTGTTATACTGAAAGTAAACTGACTAGCAAGTGTACTAGTGTTGTTGTAGCAAGTTATAAAAAAATCTTAGAATCAAATTGAGTTCCAAGTATCGTCCTCAGGGAATAAAGTTCTCAATTACCACTTCACAAGATCATAATTAGTTGAGCTTTACAAATTTCAGATGGATTTGGTATGAATGTATCAAAAACAAAATTAGAAAGTAAAACAGAAAAGTTAGCATAAAAGTATATAGTAAACAGATGTAGAAAGAGTAGTTAGGAAATTGTTTCACCAAAACTTTAACATTGAATTAATAAAGTTCTGAACTTTTAAGCATTTAGATTGAATGACAATCAGTTTCACGTTATATTAATCAAAGGACAATCCCTTGCCTCAATGAATCTAACATCTAATCAAATCACTCTAATCCCTTAGATCTAATCCAATCAAATGCTGCATTAAGTTTGAGAAACCGAAAGATTGCAAGATTAAGATATCTTATCCCTAAGAAACCAATAACCTTGGCAATTAATTCAGATCTGAGAAACAAATTCAATTCCCATTGATAAGAGTTCCTCTATGATTAGTTGATCAAATTTCCATTCAATCACTACTTTAACAGTAGAATCAATCACTCAATCCAATCCAAAACTCAAAGTTCAGATCCAAAATCAATTCAACATTTCTATTTCAGATTCACAGTTCCTAACCACAAAGAGTTTAAGCAAACATTACAAAAAGAGAAGAGAAGAGAAGAGGAGAAGAGAATGAGCAAAGAAGAAACATCTTCAAGCCAATCTCCAATCTGATCCCTCAAGAAATGAAGCTTGGTGTTCGTCCTCAATCTCCCTCTCTGACTCTCAACAACAAAAACAAATGGAAAATGAAAAATGAACAAAAAACTCTCTAAATTCCTGAGCTAACTGCCTTTTATAGAATTCCCGCTCTGTTGGTGTGATCACTTTTTCTAGCAATAGTAATCACGCAGAAGCTAATTCTTCATTTCCACTTGCGCGTGTTCACTTTTGCTGGTGATAGTAGCCACGCGCACTTCAAAGTGTTCACTTTTGTTGAAAATAGTAGCCACGCAAAAGCTTCCCTTACTAATGTCATGCACGTGTTCACTTCTGCTAGAAATAGTGAACACGCAGAAGCTACCTTCTTCCACGTGTTCACTTTTGTGGATAATAGTGAACACGCGCAGCTACTCTTCTTGGAGGACTCTCTGGAACGCTCACTTTTTCCAGAAAAAGTGATTACGCAGAAGCTCTTCTCATTGCAACCTCTCTGAAACGATCACTTTTGCCAGCAAAAGTGATTACGCAGAAGCTCTTCTTCATTTTATGGTTCTGGAGTGATGACTTTCACCAGCGAAAGTGATCACTCAGAGGCTGTTCTTCAATTATCAACTTCTTTCCTCCAATTTTTGTTACTTTTCTTCTATTTTTCCTTTGATCATCCAATCCTCATGAACTTAGCTCAGAATTCCCTACAAAAGCATACTTGAAATGTCACTTTTTACATAGAAAATCAATGAATTTTAAAATAATTATGTTTAAAAGTGACATGCAACATTTTATTATTTTTTTAAGGGTTTTCTACTATTTCTAGCATGTTTTCTTTATTAATTGCACTAAAAACTATTGTAAAATACTAGTAAAATATGGATTCATCACCAGGAAGGCCCAAGAGGGGAGAGAGTGACGGGAAACCCTTCCTTTGAGCACTAGGAGTGACATTCAACGAGTTTTCACGTCTAAAGACGAGTGCCAAAGACGAGTTTTGCACGTGTTCCTTTGCAGCTTATCAAAAGTGAACCAAAATCAGAACTTGAGTCCAAAGGCGCTAGTAAGTGCCCGGAGGGGAGAGAGTGGTGGGGAACACTTCTTGTGAGTCCTTAAAGTGACATTCAAGGAGTTTCAGCGGCCTGAGACGAGTTCGTGGACGTTCCTTTGCAGCTAATCAAAAGCGAACCAAAAGTGACCAAATCGGAACTTTGGTCCATAGGCGCCAGCAAGTGCCAGGAGGGGAGAGAGTGGTTGGAAACCCTTCCTTCGAGTCCTAGGAGTGACAATCCAGGAATTTCAGTGGCCTAAGGTGAGTTTCACATGCGTTTCCTTAGCTGCTAAGCCAAAGGGGACCAAAAGTGACAAAAACTGAAACTTAGACTCAAAGGCGCCAGGAAGTGCCAAAAGGGGAGAGAGTGGTTAGAAACCCTTCCTTTGAGTCCTAGGAGTGACAATAAAGGAGTTTCAGCGGCCTGCACGAGTTTTGCACAGGTTCTTTAGCCATTAAGCCAAAGGGGACCAAAAGAGACCAAAACTTGAACTTGGGGACATAGGCACCAATAAGCGCCAGGAGGGGATAGAGTTGATGGAAACCCTTCATTTGAGTCCTAGGAGTGACATTCAAGGAGTTACAGTGGCCAGCCCGAGTTACACACGGGTTCTTTAGATGCTATGCTAAAGGGGACCAAAAGAGACCAAAACCAGAAGTTGGACCTAAAGGTGCTAGGAAGTGCCAAGAGGGGAGGGAGTGGTTGGAAACCGTTCCTTTGAGTCTTATGAGTGATAATAAGGGAGTTTCAGCGGCCTGAGAACGTTTCGGGCGCGTTCCTTAGACGGTAACCAAAAGGGGACAAAAAGAGACCAAAACTGAAACTTGGGTCGAAAGGCGCCAGAGATGGGTAGGAGAGAGAGAGAGAGTGGTGAGAAACCCTTTCTTTGATTCGTAGGAGTGATATTCAAGGAGTTGCAGCGGCCAAAAACGAGTTTCGCACGCGTTCCTTTGCAGCTAATCAAAAGGAAAACTAAAAGAGACCAAAATCAAAACTTGGGTCCAAAGGCGCCAGTAAGTGCTAGGAGGGGAGAGAGCGGTCGAAAACACTTTTCGTGAGTCCTTGAAGTGACATTCAAGGAGTGTCAGCGGCCTGAGACGAGTTTCATGCACGTTCCTTTGCCGCTAAGTAAATAGGACCAAAGGTGACCAAAATTGGAACTTGAGCCATAGGCGCCAAGAAGCGTCAGGAGGGGAGAGAGTGATGAGAAACCCTTCCTTTGAGCAGTTGGAGTGACATTCAAGGAGTTACAGTAGCCTTCGCACGCGTTCCTTAGCTACTAAGCAAAAAGGGACCAAAAGAGACCAAAACCAGAACTTAATATAGCTATTGAACTATTTTATGTGAATCCAATGAAAGCTAATTGATGATTCTACAATTTTTGTTTGATTTTGTTCGTTTTAAGTTGTTTTTCCCATTCTCAAAATGAGATCACACTTGTATTTTCAAAATGAGGCAGTTTTGCTACTATGTGCATACAATTTTGAAAAGTGAATTGTGAGTCATTGATTAACATGATTACTTACAAATACCTAGTAAGATTTGAACTGCATATCTTTCTTTCATGCGTGATTAATCATAATTTTCTTATACTCTCTAGAACTTGCCTTGTTTCTTGATTAAATATGAAACTTTATAGTTTTCACACATATGATGGAGTCCTTGTTTGATTATGCCTAGTTAGCCTAAATGAACCTTCCTTTGTGCCTAAATATCTTAGTTCATCCCTTTGAGCTTAATAGCCCTTTCTTGAATTTACCTCATTATAAGCCTTGCTGAAAAACCAATTTTACCATTCAAATGAAAAGAGCATATTGAGTCTAATCAAGAATGAGTTTAAAACTAAGTTTGGGGTGGCATCCAAATTTCTATTTGCTTGAGGACAAGCAATGTTCTAAGTTTGGGGTGGGGAATAGCAAGCTATATAGGTTTTGAGTTCAAAAAGACAGAAAGAAATAGCAAAATACTGCAGAAAATTGAAAAATATGCAGTAAAGTTGTGAAAAGAGTAAAAAGTGAGTTCAAAAGAAAGAATTGCAGCAAAGTGCTGCAGAAAAAGAAAAAGAAATCCAATGAAAAGGAAAATAGTGAATGAAAGCAAGAAAAGAAAGAAAGGAAAATTAGAATTAATGCACGAATGAATCTGTGTGTTGCATAATTGAGAGAATTAGTGAGAAATAGTGCAGTTCCATGCTAGTTTTAAAGTCATTCACTCAAAATGTCTCTGATCCTTTGAAAGTGCATGTATTGTTTCCCATTTTGTTCAATACCTACCTTGACCTTAGCCTTGTTATAACCTGAAAAAGTCCTCTGGATGTGTGATTGACTATATTAAGCAGAGGAGATTGAGAATATGGGCAAGCATATGGTAGAGTGTAGTAAAATTGGTGATTTAGAGAGAAAATAGTAGCCTAAACACTGTTGAGTGAAGAGGGAAACACTTCTAGTGAGTTGTGATCATGCTTTTTACTGTTGCTCACATGAACTTTGCTGAAATATATGAAATTAGATAGCAATTCTTATTCAGAGTTTGATTAATGCAGTGTGACTATCATGATGAGTAATTAGATGAACAACTTAATTGAAAACTTTGCAGAAAACACTGATAGGTCATATTTTGTTCCCACATTTTTAGTCTTTTTGCATCCTTTACATGTCTTTTCATTCCCTTATTTCTTCCATTTAATATGTTTTTGCATTTATCATGTTAATTAGGAATTTTCGTAAATACTATACTTTTGTTCATGTTTTCTATTCTGACCTTTAGTTACTAATTTGGCGATAACTTTTTGTGTAGATATCCTTTTTGGTTCATTCCTTTTGCATTGGATTCCTTACCTCTAGGGCTTCAATTTGGACATATGGAACGTGCTGTTTGGAGTCCGGAGCTATTTTCTACGAATTTTAGAAGTTTAGACTTTTAGTTTGACTTTTGTATAGCTTTTGTTTTGCGGTTTTGTTGTATTTATTTTCGGCCCAGCTTTGGCCCATTCAGTTTTGCTCTTTTAGGACTACTATTTATAGAGGCCAGGGGCTGATTTGGAAGCACCTTTAATTCATTTTTTCATTTTTCAGTTTTGTAATAACTTTCCCACTTCCAATAGAACCTCTGAATTGTTTACCCATTCTCTTCTTCTCTTGCGTTTTTCACTTCGAATTTGAATTACTCTACATATTACATCTGAAAGGAGATTAAGTTTCTGCAAGTTAAAAACATTTTCTTCCATGTTTCCTTCTTAATTACGTTGCCGAAGTCCAGATCACATTTGTTCAAGACGTTTTTTATGCTCTGAGTTTGTTTTCTGATCTCACACTTTTGCGATTGCATAGAAAGCATTGTTCGATTGAATTGTGCATTGTTCTTAATCGTATAATAAACAATTGATTAATTGTTTGTTGTGCAGAAGAGATTTAAATAATTTGATTTTCATTCTCGGTTAGGGATTTGTGTGTTTTGGATCTCGGTTTGAATTTTTAGATTGATTGTATTTGATTACTTGTTTACGTTTGATTCCCTGCATTTAATTCCCTGTGTTTAATTCTCTACATTTAATTCTCTGCGTTTGATTTTCTATAATTTAATCTTCTGCATTTAATCATAAAACTCCCCCAAACATAAACGTTTTCTGCATAATTGATATAGAAACAATGTGCATTTGCATCCTTGTGAGAGATGACCTAGGTTGCTCCCTAAACTACATGTTTTTGTGAGGAATTTAGTTACTTTTGATACCTTTGCAACATGGTTATCGAAATTGGCGCCGTTGCTGGGGATGCATTTTGTATTGCTTTGATTCAATGGTGCATTATGTGTTTAAAAAAAAATATTTTGTGTTAGTGTAGTTCAATTGTGAATTGTACTGTGTTTTCTGTGTTCTGCATAATGTGTGAATTATATCTGTGATTTGTGTTTAGTTCATTTGTGTGGGATTATGTCGTATACCTGTAGCATTTTTGTTGTTCTGAATTCTATAATTCTGTTATGTTGACCAATTGTTTTGATTGCATTGTTGATTGTAGTGTGTTTAGTGTTCTGTGTTCAGTATAGTTCGTTTGTATTTTGCTATGTTATACAATTGTGCATTCTGAGAATAAGTGTTTAGAGTTTAGAGTTTAATTCAGTTGTAATTGATTTGGTTGTTTCGACTGAAATCTGAATTCTGTGTATTGTAACATTAACACAATACACATTCTATGCATTCTGTGATAGTGTATTTTGTTATGTATCAAGTGTTTGTGCATTGTATTGCATATTGTGATTCAGTTCATGTGTGATTAAGTCCAATTCGTGTGGTATATGTTGCATTACATTGCTGCTGAAAATAGAAATCAGAAAAACAAAGGAGTAGTAGAAATCCTTTTTCATGCATTGCACTTGCTGATTGCACTATTCACACACTATTCATTCACTATTCACTGATTTTGAAAAATTCCAAAAAAATAGTAAATGATAGAATTTTGACCTGAATTTTTCTAAGCACATTACATTTAGTGTCTATTAGTGTGTAGAGTTGGTAGATTTGAAAAATCATTTGTAGAAAAAGAGATACACTTTGGTGGTGAAGAAAAATTTTGTGCAACTTAAAAGTGTCATAACTTTTGCTAGGAATGTCAAAATTTTTTCCATCACACATGACTTTGGGGTAGAATAAAATTTCCTATCCACTGTAGCCCGCTCCACCAAATGAGGCCGCCCCAATTTTCAAAAATTTCATGTTTTCTATAAGTTTTTTTTATTTTTAAGCATTTATTGACTTATTTTTCTTGATTTTAGGCTTCCATTTTCCATATCAAATCAATTCCAAAAATTCTGAAAATTTTTGTGCTGTTATCCTATACCATATAGAGATTTAACAGGGTCTCATTTCAACCATTGCTTGTGTTTTGATGGTACTTGCTTTGTTAACTGATTCTGTGCATTCAGGAATTGTGTGTTGTTCTTTGTGATTCTCACCTTTTATGACCAGATCTAATCCAGGCATACTGCATTCATTTGACTCTAAGATTGAGAGGATGAGATTGAGGCTTTTGAAATTGAAGAAAGAACACAACCCTACTTATAGTCAGTCTACTTCATACACAAGCAACATGGCAAACAATCAAGAGAGGAACTATCATTCGATTCTTGAATTGATGTATTGATTCAATTCTTGCTTCTAAACTTTGAGTTCTTAGATTAATTGAGTTGTTAATTCTGCTTTCTATGTGATTTTTGAATGGAAATTCAATTGATTAATAACAGAGGAACTTTTACCAATGGAAATTGGAATTAAGTCTCAGATCTGAATTAACTACTAGAATTGAGGATTTCTTAGGGATAAGCAAACTTAATTCTGCAGTCCTATGGTTCTAATTCTTAATGCAACTTGAAATTGAACTTCACCTAAGGGATTAAGGTGGTTTAGTTGATTGTTAGGGTCAATGAGTTAAGGGATTAACCTTTGACTATTAATATGTGAAACTGATTGTCAATTAACCAAGTACTTGAATGTTCAGAGGCATAGTTGAATCGATATTGATATTTTGATGAAATAAATTCCTAACTATCATTCATTCATTTCTAATCTCAACATCAAATTCGTACTCTATTTTACTGCAAATTTCTTACCTTTTAATTGTTCTTGTTTCTTACTTTCTGTCTGTTACAACTCTTCCAAATTCGTTTGGCTCAACTAGTTATTGTTTTGTGAAGAGATAATTGAATTCCTAATTCCCTGTGGAGATGATACTTTGATCTTAAAATTTCTCATTACATGCTACAATTCCTAGTGCACTTGCTAGTGTTTAGAAATTGTTGATGAATCCATATTTTTACTGATATTTTAGCATAATTCTAGCTCATTTAATAAGAAAAATATATGAAGAAAGCAGAAAAACTCAGAAAAAGAGAATGATTGAAAGTTTTAATTCAATTTGTAGTTATTTTCGCATTTGTAGAATTTATGCTTAGTTCTTAAGGAATTTATCTTGTTTTGAAGGAATAAGCTGAGCAAAAGTCATGGAAATGGAGAATCAACGGGAAGGAAGAGGAAGAATGGCAATGCTGGACTCCAAAATACAAGAATTATGGGTTGCAGCCTGGGCGTGATCACTATTGTTAGTGAAAGTGATCATTCCAGAGCCTAAAGGAGAAGAAGAGCCTTGCGTAATCACTTTTATTTACAAGAGTGAGCGTTGCCAGTGTGCGTTATCACTTTCGCCAGCGAAAGTGAACGTTCCAGAGAAGACTCTATTCCTGAGGAGCTGCGCGTTGTCACTTTCGCCAGCGAAAGTGAGCGTTCCAGAGGCACTTGTATCAGGACAGCTTGCGCGTGGTTACTATTACTCACGAAAGTGATCACGCGCAGCCCTTGACCTCCTGCGTTGCCACTATTATGAATAAAAGTGAATGTTCCAGAGGAGCCTTCAACTCTGCAAGTTGCGCGTGGTTACTCTTGCTCTTGAAAGTGAACACACACACTACATAAAGCTTCTACGTGGTTACTCTTGTGAAGAAAAGTGACAACGCGCAGAACTGGGTTTCTATAAATACATGATTGAAGCGCGAAACTGGGATCTTTTTGCTCATTTTCTGTTTTGTTAGTGATCGGATTGGAGCTCGTGGCCATGACTGCTCTGCATTCTTGAAGCTTGAAGCTCCAAGAAGAGGGATCGGATTGGAGCTCGTGGCCATGACTGCTCTGCATTCTTCTTCATCTTCTTCTTCTTTCTCTGTTTTTGTTGCAATGTGTGCTTAATTTCCCATAGTTAGGGGTTTATGGAACTCGAATTGATGTATTGATTCAACTTTATCTTCTGAACTTTAAGTTCTTGGATTAATTGAGTTGTTAATTCTGCTCTTCATGCAATCTCTGAATGGAAATTCATTTGATTAATCAAGAGGAATCTTTACCAATGGGAATTGGATTGTTTGCTCCGATCTGAATTGGCAACCAGAGTTTAGGGATTTCTTAGGGATAAGGAGACCTAATTCTGCAATCTTATAGTTCTAATTCTTAATGCAACCTGAAATTGAATCTCACCTAAGGGATTAGGGAGGTTTAGTGGATTGTTAGGGTCAATGAGTTAAGGAATTAACCTTTGGCTAGATATATGTGAAACTGATTGTCAATTATTCAATTGCTTGAATGTTCAGAGGATTTAATTGGATTGATATTGATATTCTTGTGAAGTAAATTCCTAACTATCCTTCATTGCTATTTCATTTCATCACAAATCTTATACTCTGTTTCTCTGCAAGTTCTTTGCTTTAATTGCTTTGGTTTATTGCTGTTATATGTTACAAATCTCCTTCAAAAATTCGTATGGCTCAAATGGTTATAATTCTGTGAAGTGGTACTTGAAACCTAAATTCCCTGTGGAGACGATATTCTGATCTTAAATTTACTCATCACTTGCTGCAATCCTAGTGCACTTGCTAGTGTTAGATTGCAAACAACAAGTTTTTGGCGCCGTTGCCGGGGAAATTAGAGTTTCAATATCATTAGTAACATAAGAATAGCTAGATTGAGTATTTTGTTCTCTGAATTTCTGTAGTAGTAGTCTGTAGTTAGACATTTTATCCATTCTGCATAATTCTGCAACTTTTAAACTTGTGTTTCAATTACTTTTACTAATAATTACTTCATAATTTTCGTGGTGCAGTTCTGAATACTAACTTGTAGTTTACTTTTGCTTCATTTTGAATTGTATATGCGTGGCAAAAACAAAAACAAATCAACTCTACTCTTTGATCCTGACATAGACATAACCTTAAGAAGATTGAGAAAAGAGTCTAGAGCAGAAAAAGCCATAGGGAGTGATAGTGAGTTAGAAGCTGTCCATTCTCCAGAATCTCAAAGTAATCCTAGAGTGAAAAGAACACCTACATCTTTGAGACAACTAAATTCAGAAATAGAGATGGCAGAACAGAACAGATTTAGAACATTAGGGGACTATGCTATTCCTAACATGCAAGGTTTTAACTCTTCTATAATCAGGCCAACTAATTCAAGCCAACCATTTTGAGATTAAACCTGCTTTATTACACTTAGTCCAACAAGATCAGTTTTCTGGTGGAAATTCTGATGATCCTAACTTACATATTTCAAATTTTCTACAGCTATGTGACACTATAAGAATAAATGGGGTTAGTGAAGAAGCCATCAGACTGAGATTATTTCCTTTTTCCTTGAGAGATAGAGCAAAATGCTGGTTACAAGCTCAACCACAACGAAGCATCACAACCTGGACAGAACTTGTGAATAAGTTTTTAACCAAGTACTTCCCTCCATCCAAAGCTGCTAAGTTGAGAGGAGAAATTACATCCTTTGTGCAGCAAGAAGGAGAATCATTGTATGAAGCTTGGAAAAGATACAAAGAACTGCTTAGAAGGTGTCCACATCATTGTATTCCAGATTGGATGCAATTGGAAACTTTTTATAATGGGATGAATGCAGTAACAAGAACAATGGTTGATGCTGCTGCTGGAGGTTCATTAAATACAAAGTCCTTGGAAGAAGCTCAAAGGATTATTGACATGATGGCATCTTCAATGTATCAGAATTCAAACTCAAGGAATCAAGGAAGAAACTCTGGTCATGAAGCTAAAGTTCTGGAAACTTTTCTTGCACAAAATCAGCTACAAAATCAAATGTTTTCAGAACAATTAGCTGCCTTAACACAACAAATCAACAATCTGCAAACAGGGAGTATGCCTACCAGTCAGCTAAGTTGTGATTTTTGTGGAGGAAACCATGCAAATGGTGCATGTGAGGGATCCACAAGTGAACCACAAGAGCAAGTGAATTATATGAATAATTTTCAGAGACAACAACCATCATATCCCCCTGGATTTCAATTTTCGAATAATAGAACTCAGCAGTATTCTAATTGGAATAATCAATATTCTGCTGCAAAGAATTCTAATTCAAATTTTCCTTTTTCTAATGCAGGTCCAACAACACAATATCCTTATTTTCAGAGGAATTCATCCACTCAACCTCAAGGAAATCAGAAATTTTCCAGACCTATGAATGAGAGGTTGACTGAGATGGAAGAAACTATGCTGCAATTCATGAAGGTAACTCAAACAAGCTTCAAAAACCAAGAAGCTTCCATGAAGAAACTAGAGACACAGATTGGACAATTAGCTGAACAATTATCCAGCAGGGATGAAGGAAGATTTCTAAGCAATACAGTAATCAATCCTAAAGAGCAATGTCAAGCCATAACTACAAGGAGTGGAGCTGTAGTTGCAAGCCCTAAACCAGCAGAAAAGAAAGTGAATGATGTAGTAGAAAGAAATATTGAACAAGATCTGCAACAAGGAAATTTTAAGCTATTGAAGAAAGACCATTCAGAAGAAAAAGAAAAAGTTCCCATGAATTCTGAAAGGAAAACCAAAAAGCAACTCTTTGAAGAAGCTTGTAAGCCAATAGACCCAGAAAAATACAAGAGGCTACCTTATCCTCAAAGAGTCCAAAATCCTAAACAAGAGGAACAATTTGAAAGGTTTATGAATGTCTTTAAGAAATTACAAATTAACATTCCTTTTGCAGAAGCTTTGGAGCAAATGCCTTCATATGCAAAGTTCATGAAAGAACTACTTTCCAGAAAAAGGAAGCTAGAGCATGACAAAACAGTACCTTTGACAGAGGAGTGCAGTGCCATTCTCAAGAGAAAGCTTCCTCAAAAGTTGAAAGATCCTGGATCATTTAGCATTCCTTGTGAAATAGGAAACTGCACTGTGGGAAGAGCATTGTGTGACTTGGGAGCAAGCATAAATCTGATGCCATTAGCTGTTCTGCAGAAACTTGGAATAGAGGAAGTGAAGCCTACCAACATTACACTGCAGCTAGCTGATAGATCATACACTTATCCATATGGAGTTGTTGAAGATTTATTAGTTAAAGTTGATAAGTTCATTTTTCCTGCAGATTTTGTAATTCTGGACATGGAGGTTGATTCTAACATTCCTTTGATCTTAGGGAGGCCATTTCTTGCAACTGGAAGAGCTTTAATAGACGTGCAAAAAGGTGAACTTATGCTTCGAGTTCAAGATGAGAAGGTAATATTTAATGTGTTTGAAGCTTTAAAATATCCAGTTGAAGATAATACATGTATGAAGATAGATATACTGGATACTTTCATTACACAACACCATATGAAAGATTTTGATGAAATTGCTGTGTTAGAAGAGATAATATCTGCAGGGAATGACAAATCTGAAACTCTGAATGAAGAAGATATCATGGAAGTGCAGCAGCAACTAGAAGCTCTGCCAATTCAAAAACCTGCAGAAAATATAGTGAAAGAAGAGCTGAAAAAGGATGCTAAAGAAGAAGAAAAGCAAAGGCTAGAACTAAAACAACTCCCTTCACACTTGCGGTATGCATTTATGGATGAGAATCATGAAAATCCAGTCATCATCAATAATGAACTTAAGGAAGAACAAGAGGAAAAATTGCTCAGAATTTTGAGAGAACACAAATCTGCAATTGGCTGGAGTATTGCAGACCTGAAAGGTATAAA
Organism: Abrus precatorius; assembly: GCF_003935025.1. Lineage (NCBI taxonomy): Eukaryota > Viridiplantae > Streptophyta > Magnoliopsida > Fabales > Fabaceae > Abrus > Abrus precatorius. The sequence continues at coordinate 6,260,327 of NW_020874384.1, read as the reverse complement.
TCCTTCATTTTGTAAGCACAGAATTTTATTTAAAGAGAATTTCAAACCTGTTGTGCAGCCACAAAGGAGGTTAAACCCAACCATGAATAATATACCCAATTTCTGACAGCAATTGGGTAAGTCCAGTCCAAGTTGTTCCAAAGAAAGGTGGTATGACAATGGTACCTAATGAAAAGAATGAACTTGTCCCTACTAGGACTGTGACTGGATGGAGAATGTGCATAGACTATAGAAAATTAAATGATGCAACTAGAAAAGACCATTTTCCACTACCATTTGCAGATCAAATGTTAGAAAGACTTGCTGGACATTCATTTTATTGTTTTCTTTATGGGTATTCAGGATATAATCAAATAGCTGTAGATCCTTTAGATCAAGAGAAAACTACATTTACATGTCCATTTGGAGTCTTTGCATATAGGAGAATGCCATTTGGTTTGTGTAATGCCCCTGCCACTTTCCAAAGATGCATGCTTTCTATTTTTTCTGATATGGTAGAAAACATCATAGAAGTGTTCATGGACGATTTCTCTGTTTTTGGTGATTCTTTTGATGATTGTTTAGCTAATCTATCCACTGTTTTGCAGAGATGTCAAGATACTAACCTTGTGTTAAATTAGGAGAAGTGCCATTTCATGGTACAAGAAGGCATTGTCCTTGGTCATAAAATTTCAGAGAAAGGAATGGAGGTGGACCAAGCTAAAATAGAAGTCATTAGTAAATTGCCTCCACCTGTCAATGTTAAGGGAGTTAGAAGTTTTTTAGGACATGCTGGTTTTTATAGAAGATTCATAAAAGATTTTTCCAAGATTGCTAAACCCTTGAGTAATTTACTTGTAAAAGATGCAGTTTCATATTTGATGATAATTGTTTGCATGCATTTTCTGTTTTAAAAGAGAAACTGATTTCTGCACCTATTCTTGCAAAACCAGATTGGAAATTACCTTTTGAACTCATGTGTGATGCAAGTGATAGTGCACTGGGTGCTGTTTTAGGACAGAGGAAAGATAGGAAATTACATGCTATCTATTATTCAAGCAAAGTGTTAAATCCTGCACAAGTGAATTACACAACAACAGAAAAAGAACTTTTAGCTGTTGTACATGCTTTTGATAAGTTCAGATCATATTTAATGGGTTCAAAAGTGATTGTATACACTGATCATGCTGCTCTTAAATATCTTTTGACAAAACAGGATGCAAAGCCCAGATTATTAAGATGGATTCTACTCCTCCAAGAATTTGAGCTAGAAATCAAAGACAAGAAAGGGAAAGAAAACAGTGTTGCTGACCACTTGTCCAGACTTCCTTTGGAGAGTTTAACCACTGAATCATTGGAAATAAATGAAGAATTTCCAGATGAAAAGCTGTTTGCAGTGGAAAACATGCCTTGGTTTGCTGACATTGTAAATTTTAAAGCCACTCAATTCATTCCAAAGAGGTTTACTTGGCAGCAAAAGAAGAAGTTCTTACATGACAGCAAATTCTATGTGTGGGAAGACCCATACCTGTTCAAAATTGGAATAGATGGGTTAATTAGAAGATGCATTCCACAAAGTGAGCAAGCTGAGATACTATGGCATTGTCACAATTCAGATGATGGAGGCCACCATGCAAGTTCAAGGACTGCTGCAAAAGTTTTGCAAGCAGGTTTCTTTTGGCCTACACTCTTCAAAGATGCCAAGAAGTATGTGGAAAACTGTGATAAATGCCAAAGAACTGGAAATATTTCAAGAAGACATGAGCTGCCATTAACCAACATCCTAGAAGTGGAACCATTTGATGTATGGGGGATTGATTTCATGGGACCATTTCCCCCATTATTCTCACACGAATACATTCTAGTTGCAGTGGATTATGTGTCTAAATGGGTAGAAGCAATTCCCACCAGATCAAATGATGCAAAGGTAGTGATTTCTTTTATAAGAAAGAACATTTTTTCAAGATTTGGTGTGCCTAGAGTGCTGATAAGTGATGGAGGTACTCACTTCTGCAATAAGTATCTTGAAGCTGTATTAATGAAATATGGTGTGAAGCATAAGGTTGCTACTCCATACCATCCACAAACAAGTGGACAAGTGGAGGTTTCAAATAGAGAGATCAAGCAAATTCTAGAGAAAGTAGTGAACAGTTCAAGGAAGGATTGGTCAAAGAAACTGGATGACTCACTGTGGGCATATAGAACTGCTTTTAAAACTCCAATTGGTATGTCTCCATATCAGCTAGTATTTGGAAAGGCCTGTCACTTACCTCTAGAGCTGGAGCACAGAGCATATTGGACTACCAAGTGGCTTAACTTTGATTTATCAAGTGCTGGAAAGAAGAGAGTTTTACAGTTGCATGAATTGGAAGAATTCAGACAACAAGCTTATCAAAATGCAAAGTTGTACAAAGAAAGAACCAAGAGGATCCATGACAAATTTATTCTGCAAAAAGATTTCAGACCTGGCCAGCAAGTACTATTATTCAATTCAAGATTAAAATTGTTTCCAGGGAAACTGAAATCTAGATGGTCTGGACCGTTTTTAATCAAGGAAACTTCTCCCTTTGGAGCAATTCTTATAGAAGATCTGAAAACAGGGAGAGAATTCAAGGTCAATGGCCAAAGATTGAAGATCTATCATGGAGAGGAGTTTACAAGGAACATGTCATGCATGAAACTGGTTTCTCTTGAGTGAGAAACATTTAATGTCAAGCTAGTGACATTAAAGAAGCGCTTTGTGAGAGGCAACTCACATTTCTAACCCAATTTAACTTTTCTGCATTAATTTTGAATTAACAGTATTCATAAAAGTCAAAATCTGAACTTTTCATCTTGGTTACCTTGCTGAATTTGATGTTTGGAATAAATCTGGTGGCTGAAACAAGAATGCAGATTGGAATTAATTAGAATGCTTAAAGTTCTTGTACAGTCTGAATAATAGTTATCAAATTCTGCAAATTCTCTTAAAAATACAAAGTTCTGCATCATACTCATCATATTCTGTAAATTTGATGCAAAAGGTAAATTTTGAAGCATGTTAAATCTGTCATTTGTAGCGAATCTGATAAATGTAATTGGACTTCATGCTATAATGTGTTATGGAAAAGTCAGAATTGCATTGTGAATATGTTAAGCAGAAATTCTACAGAATTCAGCCTTGGATAAATGTTGCATATGTAATTAAGGGTGAACATGATGAGGGAAGTAGGTATTTTATATGGTAAGTGTGTATTGGAATGATTACGATTTGTTAAGTGAGCCAATTAAAGTTTGGAGAACTTGGATTGATGAAAGGAATCACTCTTTTGCAGGAAAGCAATCAAGCAGAGATGGAATTCTGAGATTTCCCCTCTGGAACAATCACTCTCGCTGATGAGAGTGATAACGCAGAAACTGACTGGGAAACACAGCTCTCTGGAACAATCACTCTTGCTGATGAGAGTAATAACGCAGAGGCATATGAGAAAAACACACTCTCTGGACCACTTCCTTTCCTTGTCAAGAGTGATCACGCGCAGGTAAGTATGGAATATTTCATAGCGCGTTACTCCTTTTACTGATAAAAGTAACTACACTCAAGCAATAAGCTTGCGCGTTATCACTTTGCCCAGCAATAGTGATAACGCGCATTGCATTCAAAATTTTCAAGTTCTCTGGAACACTCACTCTGTTCGACAAGAGTGACAACGCAGAATTTTTTTAAAAAGGGAACGTTCACTTCTCACTTAAAAAGTGGGCACGTGCACACGCGTGACCCCAAACTCCATATAAAGGAACCACGCTCACATCCATTTAAACCTAAATCCCCATTTCCCTCTGAAATTCCTCTGACTTTCAGTCTTTCGTGAAGCAACCAGCAAGCATTTGTTCCTTCTTTTTCACTGTCATTCACATTTCTAAAGCTCAAGGTACGTTCTCTGCATTCTCTGAAACTGTATTTAGGGTTTTTCTTTGCTGCAACTCTGGAAAAATGTCAAAAATGGAAAAAGGGAAATATCTTGAGCGTAATTGATATAAGGAACTTTAAATACTGTGAATAGGTTTTCAAAGTCATTCAATCTCCTCTGTTAATATATTCACATCTGCATTATGCGAAAAAATCTAAAAATGACTTTGAAAGAAATAGAAATATTCCAGTTGCCATCAACGAAAATACTCCTTGCATGCAATATTTGAATGTTGATGTCTGAACTGAGTTGTATGGAATGAGTTACTGCTGTATATTGCACTGCATGATTGTACAGATACAATATTGATAAGTCCTGCATTAAGCTGATCTTTAGTCTTTGATGATAATGAATGAGTGCACTGTCCTAATTGTATGTGATTCAAAGAAACAATAGGCAATATTCTGGATGAATTTCACTGTCAGAAGAAAATTTCTTTTAGGAATCATTAGTAGTTGAAATTTGGTTGAAAATTGTGATTCTTTTTCTGCATTCTTGGTGAAATTGTGAACTTTAAGGGAACAAATTATGAAGGCCAGTTTAAAATCCCCTGAATATGGTTTGATTAATTTTGTACCTAAGTTCTGGTGTATCTGAAAAGTTAAGAGAGCATGTAAAAAAAAATATATATGTTGATGACCTATAATAGCATCTCTGTGTTAACCTGATGTGCTTTGAGAGTGTGCACTCTAAACTACAAATTTAAAGGTTTAACCAATTTTGACTGTGATTGCTTAGTAATTTGCAATAGTGCTTGTGTGTTGATATGATTACATTCTCATGACAGCAACTGATTGTAAATAGATACATACTGCAAGTTGGAATTCTGCACATGGATTGATTGAATTTATCTAGTAAAGAGATGTATACTGTCACAATTCTGTGTCATGAATTTTAAACTGTCAAATTACTTGCTTGTTTTGCAGCCACTTCAAAATGGTCAGAACTTCTTTGAATACACCAGTTGGACCTTCTAAGAAGACCAAAGCTGGATCTGCCAGCAACACCCCAAGAAGGAGATCTATCAAGAATATGCAAGCTGGAACAGCCAGGAATTATTCAACCACTAAAAGAGCAAGAACTGATGGTGTCTCACCTTCCTCACCCATTGAAATTGCTGACCCTCCTCAGCCAAGTGTAACCACACCTGCAACCTCTTCACCACCTCAGCCGACCAGAAGAAATGCTCCTTCTACCTCTACCCCTACTGATCATGATCCAAGATTCAGGAGCATTGCTCATGAAAACTATTTCAAGGCAAATATTCTGAGGAGGAAGATTGTCCCAGATAGTGCCTTTGAAATTGCTGAAGGTAACTACCCTGAGTACTCAGAAGAAATTCAGAAAAGGGGATGGGACAACTTCTGCTCCTTGGCTGACAATGGTTGGAGAGAAATTACACAGGAGTTTTATGCAAATGCAATGCGGTTCAAGGGAGACCAAATTCCCAAATTTCACACAATGGTCAAGGGTATGAGGGTGGATTTCACTGCTGCCAACATCAATCGAGTGTTGGAAATTTACATTGAAAGACAACCTGGGCAGATGGACTTCACTGACTTTAAGAATAGTCCAGACAAGGATTATATTGAAATTCTGCACAGAATTGGAAGGCCAGGCACAACTTGGCAGCTGAACCTCGCCCAGAAACCCAAGTGTATCACCACCAAGAACCTGCTACCATTTGCTAAAGTCTGGAGTACCTTTCTATTGAATTCTTTCATGCCAGTCAAGCATAGTTCAACCCTGGCAGTAAAGAGGGCTAAATTATTGTTTGCTATTGTTAATGATATGTACATTGATGCAGGGGAAGTAATTAGTGAATGTATCTTAAATATTCTGAAAACAAAAAGAGATTCACTAGCCTTTCCCTCATTAATCACTTTACTTTGTGAGGATGCAGGGGTTGAAGTTGGAGACTACCAAGAGAAAATCAGATATGCTCCCCCTATCTCTGTCTCAATGGTAAAGGAAATCTATGCCACCACCTCCTGCACTTCAGCTGCACCTATCCCTACTCAGTTCAGAAAGGAGAAACCAATGAAGATGAAGGACATCCTACATCTTTTGGTTGAAAGGCAAAATCAATTGGCTGAACGACAAACTGAGCTCCACAACAGTTTGAAGGCAGGAACCATGCTAGTGGAATGTGTGTTGATGAATCTTGGTCAGAAGATGGGAATGACCAAAGATGAACTTTATCACACACCAGACTTGGCTGAGAATGCTCAATGTCTACGCTCATCAGTTTTTAAAGACTTGCCAATATACAAGACTCATTTTCCACAGCCAACTGAAGAAGTGGTGGAGGAAGAAGAAGATGAGGAGGATGAGGAAGAAGATGAAGATGAAATTTCTGATGAGGAGGATGCTCAAGATGACTAGCTTAGGATTTTTATTTTCTTTTCTGTTAATTCAAATTTTCTCTTGATGGTTTTGTAATTAAGTTTCAAACTTTTTGGTTTCATTTTAGAATTTGGGTTTGTAATTTGCACACTTGGTATATTTTGGTTTCATGCTAATTCTGAACAATTATGTTTTGAACACACATTAATTATGCAGAATTCAATCCCTTTTTCACTTGCTAATTGACAAAATTTTTGGTGTTTTGTGCAGAAAATGTCACACTCACACAACACTCACACACATTGGCTGATGACACCTGCACAAGCTGCCATGAAAGGGGGGTTATTCCTTACCTCTTGATTCATGTGTTAGCTACACAATACACTGAAAATTTACTGATAATAGTCTAGGTTATGAGCTGTTTTCTGCAAATTAACTGCAAGATAGGTGACAATTTTGTGAATTCTGTGTGAATTTTTTTTAAGTTGTTTTTCCCATTCTCAAAATGAGATCACACTTGTATTTTCAAAAATGAGGCAGTTGCCACTAGGTGCATAAATTTCTGAAAAGTGCATTGTGTTTTCATTAATCCACATGATCACTTATAATACCTAGTGAGATTTTGAGCTGTCTAATTCTTTTCTTGTGTGATTAATCATATTTGGCTGTATTCTCTAGAACTTGCCCTTGTTCTTAATTGAATATGCATGCTACAGTTTTCACCCACATGATAGAGGCCATGTTTGATTATACCTAGTCAGCCTAAAGGCCTTCCTTTATGATTGAATATCTTAGTTCACCCTTTTGAGCTTAATATCCCTTTCTTGAAATTACCTCATTATAAAGCCTTGACTGAAAAACCAATTTTTACCATTCAAAAGATCAAAGGCATAATGAGTTTAATCAAGAATGAGTTTTAAAACTAAGTTTGGGGTGGCATCCAGATTTTAATTGCTTGAGGACAGGCAATGTTCTAAGTTTGGGGTGGGAAATAGCATGCTATCTAAGTTTGAGTTCAACAAGCCAAAAAGAAAAAACAAAAGTGCTGCAGTAAAATGAAAAATTTATGAAGCAAAGCTGTGAAAAGAACAAAAATGTGAGTTCAAAAGAAAAGAATTGCAGCAAAGTGCTGCAGAAAAGAAGAAAGTGACTGAAAGCAAGAAAAGAAGAAAAGTATCAGTGAAAATTCTGCTGCAAGAAAAAAATTTGTTTGCTGTATAAGTGAGAGAATTAAGAAGGAATAATGCAGATCCAGGCTAGTTTTAAAACAAATCACTCAAAATGCCTCTGATTTTTTTTGAAATTGCATGTATTGTTTTCCATTTTCTTTGATACCTACCTTAACCTTAGCCTTGTTATAACCTGAAAAAGTCCTCTAGATGTGTGATTAATTGTACTAAGCAGAGGAGATGGAGAAATTGGGCAAGCATATGGTAGAGTGCAGTGAAATTGATGATTTAGAATGAAAATAGCACCTAAACACTGTTGAGTGATGAGAGAAACACTTCCAAGTGAGTTGTGATCATGTTGATTAATTGTACTCACATGAATTTTGATGAAATATATGAACTTAGGTAGCAATTCTTACTCAATGATGATTATGCAGTAGAAATATCATGATGAGTATTTGGATGAACAACTTGATTGAAAATTTTGCAGAAAACACAGAATTAGAAATTAGAAAAATCTGAAATAAGCAGTTTATGAACTGAATTTGAAAATGGAGGAACTTACCCTTGGTTTCGTTTGATTTGCTTGAGGACAAGCAAAAATTCAAGTTTGGGGTGGTGATGAATCCATATTTTTACTGATATTTTAGCATAATTCTAGCTCATTTAATAAGAAAAATATATGAAGAAAGCAGAAAAACTCAGAAAAAGAGAATGATTGAAAGTTTAAATTCAATTTGTAGTTATTTTCGCATTTGTAGAATTTATGCTTAGTTCTTAAGGAATTTATCTTGTTTTGAAGGAATAAGCTAAGCAAAAGTCATGGAAATGGAGAATCAACGGGAAGGAAGAGGAAGAATGGCAATGCTGGACTCCAAAATACAAGAATTATGGGTTGCAGCCTGGGCGTGATCACTATTGTTAGTGAAAGTGATCATTCCAGAGCCTAAAGGAGAAGAAGAGCCTTGCGTAATCACTTTTATTTACAAGAGTGAGCGTTGCCAGTGTGCGTTATCACTTTCGCCAGCGAAAGTGAACGTTCCAGAGAAGACTCTATTCCTGAGGAGCTGCGCGTTGTCACTTTCGCCAGCGAAAGTGAGCGTTCCAGAGGCACTTGTATCAGGACAGCTTGCGCGTGGTTACTATTACTCACGAAAGTGATCACGCGCAGCCCTTGACCTCCTGCGTTGCCACTATTATGAATAAAAGTGAATGTTCCAGAGGAGCCTTCAACTCTGCAAGTTGCGCGTGGTTACTCTTGCTCTTGAAAGTGAACACGCACACTACATAAAGCTTCTACGTGGTTACTCTTGTGAAAAAAAGTGACAACGCGCAGAACTGGGTTTCTATAAATACATGATTGAAGCGCGAAACTGGGATCTTTTTGCTCATTTTCTGTTTTGTTAGTTAGAGTCTCGTTGAGAGAGAGTGGAGAGAAGATTGGGGTCGAAGCTTGAAGCTCCAAGAAGAGGGATCGGATTGGAGCTCGTGGCCATGACTGCTCTGCATTCTTCTTCATCTTCTTCTTCTTCTTTCTCTGTTTTTGTTGCAATGTGTGCTTAATTTCCCATAGTTAGGGGTTTATGGAACTCGAATTGATGTATTGATTCGACTTTATCTTCTGAACTTTAAGTTCTTGGATTAATTGAGTTGTTAATTCTGCTCTTCATGCAATCTCTGAATGGAAATTCATTTGATTAATCAAGAGGAATCTTTACCAATGGGAATTGGATTGTTTGCTCCGATCTGAATTGGCAACCAGAGTTTAGGGATTTCTTAGGGATAAGGAGACCTAATTCTGCAATCTTATAGTTCTAATTCTTAATGCAACCTGAAATTGAATCTCACCTAAGGGATTAGGGAGGTTTAGTGGATTGTTAGGGTCAATGAGTTAAGGAATTAACCTTTGGCTAGATATATGTGAAACTGATTGTCAATTATTCAATTGCTTGAATGTTCAGAGGATTTAATTGGATTGATATTGATATTCTTGTGAAGTAAATTCCTAACTATCCTTCATTGCTATTTCATTTCATCACAAATCTTATACTCTGTTTCTCTGCAAGTTCTTTGCTTTAATTGCTTTGGTTTATTGTTGTTATATGTTACAAATCTCCTTCAAAAATTCGTATGGCTCAAATGGTTATAATTCTGTGAAGTGGTACTTGAAACCTAAATTCCCTGTGGAGACGATATTCTGATCTTAAATTTACTCATCACTTGCTGCAATCCTAGTGCACTTGCTAGTGTTAGATTGCAAACAACAATTGTACAACACTAAGCAAAAGGGGACCAAAAGAGACCAAAACTTGAACTTGGGGCCATAAGCACCACCAAGTGCCTAGAGGGGAGAGAGTTGATGGAAACCCTTCGTTTGAGTCCTAGGAGTGACATTCAAGGAGTTTCAGCTACCTAAGACGAGTTTCACGCTCATTCCTTCGCCGCTAAGCAAAAAAGGACCAAAAGAGATTAAAACTGGAACTTGCGGCCATAGGCGCCAGGAAGCGCTAGGAGGGGAGGGAGTGGTTGAAAACCCTTCCTTTGAGTCCTAGGAGTGATAATCAAGGAGTTTCAGCAGCATGAGACGAGTTTCACATGCAATCTTTAGCTGCTAAACAAAAAGGGAGCAAAAGAGACCAAAACCAGAACTTGGGCCCAATGGCCCCAGGAAGTTCCAGGAGGAGAGATAGTGGTTGGAAACCCTTCCTTTGAGTCCATAGAGTGACAATCAAGGAGTTTCAGCGGCCAAAGATGGGTTTCGCGCGCGTTCCTTAGCTGCTAAGCAAAACAGGACAAAAAGAGACCAAAACTAAAACTTTGGGACATAGGCACCAAGAAGCGCCAGAAGGGGAGAAAGTAGTGGGAAACCATTCCTTTGAGTCCTTGGAGTGACATTCAAGTAGTTTCAGCGGCTAGAGACAAGTTTTGCACGAGTTCCTAAGCCGCTAAGCAAAAGGAGACCAAAATCAAAAGCTGGGTCCAAAGGCACCAGTAAGTGCCAAAAGCGGACAGTTCAGTAGGAAATCCTTCCTTAAGGTCCTAGTAATGACATTCAGGAGTGTCAGCGGCTTGCACAAGTTTACCATGGGTTCTTTAGCTGAAAGCCAAAGGGAACCAAAAGAGACCAAAACTAGAACTCAGGGCCATAAGTGCCAAGAAGCGCCAGGAGGGGAGAGGGTGGTTGAAAACCCTTCCTTTAGGTCTTAGGAGTGACAATCAAGGAGTTTCAGTGGCCTGAGACGAGTTTCACACGCGTTCTTTAGCTGCTAAACAAAAAGGGACCAAAAGAGACTAAAATCGGAACTTGAGTCCAAAGGCGCTAGGAAGTGCAAGGAAGGGAGAGAGTGGTTGGAAACCCTTCCCTTAAGTGCCTGGAGTGACATTGAAGGAGTTTCAGTGGCCTAAGACGCATTTCGCACGTGTACCTAAACTGCTAAGCAAAAAGGGACTAAAATAGACCAAAACTGGAACTTGGGTCCAAAGGCGACAAAAAGTGCCAAGAGAGGAGAGAGTGGTGGGAAACCCTTCCTTGGGTCCTAGGAGTGACAATCAAAGAGTTTAAGTTGCCTATGTCGAGTTTCGCACGCGTTTCTTCGCCGTTAAGCAAAAGGGGGGCCAAAATAAACCAAAACTGGAAGTTGGGTGTAATGGCGCCAAAAAGTGCTAGTAGAGGAAAGAGTGGTGGGAAACCCTTCCTTTGAGTCCTTCGAGTAACATTCAAGGAGTTTCAGCTACCTGAGATGAGTTTCACGCTCGTTCCATTGCCGCTAAGCAAAAGGGGACCAAAAGAGATTAAAACTGGAACTTGGGGCCATAGGAGCCATCAAGCGCCAGGAGGGGAGAGAATGGTAGGAAACCCTTCCTTTCAGTCCCTGGAGTGACATTCAAGGAGTTTCAGCAGCCTAGGATGAGTTTCGCGCGTGTTCTTTAGCCGCTAAGCAAAAGGGGACCAAAATCAGAAACTAGGTTGAATGGCGCCAGTAAGTGCCAAAATGGAATATTTCCGTGGGGAATCCTTCCTTATAGTGGTAGTAATCACATTCAAGCAGTGTCAGCGGCTTGCACAAGTTTTGTACAGGTTCTTTAGCTGCTAAGCCAACGGGGACCAAAACTGAAACTTGAGGCTGTAAGCGCCAAGATGTGCCTGGAGGGGAGAGAGTGGTTGTAAACCCTTCCTTTGACTCCCTGGAGTGAGATTCAAGGTCTGCACAAGTAATGAGTAATTTTTAAGAATAGAATATCGTCTCCACAGGGAATTAGATTTCAAGTATCAATTCACAGAATTATAACCATTTGAGTCATATGAAATTGGAAGGAGAAGTGTAACATGTAACAGCAGTAAACCAAAGCAATTAAAAATAAAGAACTTGTAGAAAAACATATTATAAGATGTGTAATGAAATGAGATAGGAATGAAGAATAGTTAGGAATTTACTTCACAAGAATGTCAATATTAATTCAATTATGCCTATGAACATTCAAGAACTTGGTTAATTGACAATCAGTTTCGCATATTAATAGCCAAAGGTTAATCCCTTAACTCATTGACCCTAACAAGCAACTAAACCACCCTAATCCCTTAGGTGAAGTTCAATTTCATGTTGCATTAAGAGTTAGAACCTTAAGATTGCAGAATTAGGTCTCCTTATCCCTAACAATCCCCAAATTCTGGTTGTTAGTTCAGATCAGAGAATCAAGTCCAATTCCCATTGATAAATGTGTTCCTCTAAGGTTAATCAAATGAATTCCCATTCAAAGATTATGTAAAATCCAAAATTAACAACTCAATTAATCCAAATACTCAAATTTCATAAGCAAGAATCAAATCAATACATAAATTTGAGTTCCATAAACTCCTAACTACAAGAAATTACACAAACATTGTGACAGAGAAAGAGAAAGAAGGAGAAGAAGAAGAAAAACTCAGAAAAGCCATAGCCACGAGCTCCAATCCAATCCCTCTTCTTGAAGCTTCGAGGTTCGACCCCACTCCTCTCTCTCACTCTCTCCCAACGAGAATCTAACAGAAAAAATCAAAAATGAATGAAAGACCGCGAGATCTGAGCTCAAAACATGTATTTATAGAAATCCCGATTCTTGGCGTTATCACTCTTGCTGATAAGAGTGGCCACGCAGAAGGTCGCGAAGTTGTGCGTAATCACTTTTATAAGTAAAAGTGATCACGAACAACTTGCCAATGTTGAGGACTCTCTGGAACATTCACTTTCAATTCTAAAAGTGGTTACGCAGAATACTCTGAAACTTCGCCTTCTCTGGAACACTCACTTTCGCCAGCAAGAGTGACCACGCAGAGTATACTGAAATTCTGCCTTCTCTGGAACGCTCACTTTTGTTGATAAAAGTGGTTACGCTAGGCTTGCTGAGTCTGAAGTTTCTCTGGAACTATCACTTTCAGTAGAAAAAGTGTTGACGCAGAGATCAAGTGGTTGCGCGTTATCACTTTTATTAGAAAAAGTGTCTACGCACAACTTGCCAAGCTTGAAGACTCCCAGGAACGTTCACTTTCAATGATAAGAGTGATCACGCCCAGCTTGTATTTCCTTGTTCTTGTGTTTTGGAGTCCAGACTTGCTACTTTCTTCTTCTTTGTCATCAAGCCTCCATTTACATGAACCTTGCTTGAATTATTCCTTCAAAAACAAGATTAAAAACTTAATTCCTAAGCAAAAATTCCACAATTGCTAAGATAACTACAAATTGAAAGAAAACTTCAAATCATTCTCTTTTTCTGAGTTTTTCTACTTTCTTCATATATTTTTCTTATCAAATGTGTTAGATTTATGCTAAAATATCAGTAAAAATATAGATTCATCAGGAACAAAAGAGATTAAAATTGGAACTTGGGACCATAGGCACCAAGAAGTGCCAGAACGGGACAGATTGGCGGGAAACCCTTCCTTTGAGTCCTTGGACTGACAATCAAGGAGTTTCAGCGGCCAAAGATGGGTTTCCCGGGCGTTCTTTATCTGCTAAGCAAAAAAGGACCAAAAAAGACCAAAACTGAAACTTAGGAACATAGGCGCCAAGAAGTGCCAAGAGGGGAGAGAGTGGTGGGAAACCCTTCCTTCACTGGAGTGACATTCAAGCAGTTTTAGTGGCTAGAGACAAGTTTCGCACGCAATCCTTAGCTGCTAAGTAAAAGGGGACCAAAAGAGACCAAAACCGGAAACTGGCTCCACAGGCGCCAGTAAGTGCCAAAAGGGGACAGTTCGGTGGGGAATCCTTCCTTATAATCCTAGTAATGACATTCAAGGAGTGTCAGCGGCTTGCACAAGTTTTGCACTGGTTCTTTTGCTAGGAGAGGTGAGAGTGGTTGGAAACCCTTCCTTTGAGTTCTAGGAGTGACATTCAAGGAGTTTCAGTGGCCTGAGACGATTTTCACATGCGTTCCTTTGCTGCTAAGCAAAAAGGGACCAAAAAAGACCAAAACTGCAACTTGGGGCCATAGTCACCAAGAAGTGCCAGGAGGGGAAAGAGTTGTTGGAAAGCCTTGCTCTGAGTCTTAAGAGTGACAATCAAGGAATCTCAACGGCCTGCGACGAGTTTCACCAGCGTTCCTTAGCTGCTAAGCAAAAGAGGACCAAAAGTGATCAAATTTGGAACATGGGCCCAATTGCGTCAGGAAGTGCCAAGAGGAGAGAGAGTGGTGAGGAACCCTTCCGTAGAGTCCTAGGAGTGATATTCAAGGAGTTTCAGTGGCCAGAGATGGGTTTCGTGCGTGCTCCTTAGCTGCTAAGCAAAAGGGGACCAAAAGAGACCAAAACTAGAACTTGGGGCCATAAGCGCCAAGAAGTTCCAGGAGAGGAGAAAGTGGTTGGAAATCCTTCCTTTGAGTTCTAGGAGTGACAATCAAGGAGTTTCAGCGTCCTGAGACGAGTTATACACACTTTCCTTAGCTGCTAAGCAAAAGGGGACCAAAAGAGACTAAAACTGGAACTTGGGGCCATAGACGCCAAGAAGCGCCAGGAGGGGAGAGAGTGGTGGGAAACCCTTCCTTTGAGTCCTTGGAGTGACATTGAAGGAGTTTTAGCATCCTGAGATGAGTTTTGCGCGTGTTCCATAACCACTATGCAAAAGGGGACCAAAAGAGACCAAAATCACAAATTGGGTCCAAAGGCAGCAGTTAGTTCCAAAAGGGGACAGTTCGGTGCAGAATCTTTCCTTATAGTCCTAGTAATGACATTCAAGGAGTGTTAGCGGCCTGCACAAGTTTCGCACGGGTTCTTTAGCTGATAAGCCAAAGGGGACCAAAAGAGGCCAAAACTGGAACTTGGGGCCATAAGCGCCAAGAAGCGCCAGGACGGGAGAAAGTGATTGGAAACCCTTCTTTTGAGTCCTAGGAGTGACAATCAAAGAGTTTCAACAGCCTGAGACTAGTTTCACACGTGTTCTTTAGCCCTTAGCAAAAGGGGACCAAAAGAGACCAAAATCAGAAACTGGGTCCAAAGGCGCCAATAAGTGCCAGAAAGGGACAATTTGGTGGGGAATCCTTCCTTGTAGTCCTACTAATGACATTCAAGAATTGTCAGCGGCCTGCACATGTTTTACACGGGTTCTTTAGCTACAAAGCTGATGAGCGGTTTTCTTGTTGTGTTTAAAAGATTTGTCGCAAATCCTCATCAAAATTTAAGCAAATTAATGTAGTACTAGGGTTGCCCTAGATTGTCTCCCGTGAACATTGGCTATTAATCTTCATTAAACATGTTGAAGGCATTAATTGAACAAGCAATTAAAATGGGCGGTTTTGTGGTTTCAAATCAATATAAAGAGCAGTAAGCAAACAAGTTTAATTAATTCAAACAGTAGAAAGTAGTAATCCTTAGTTCATCCAGATAGATTCTATCCTCATTCCACTCAAGATTTAACACTCATCCTCTCTCCCATGAATTAGGTTAATTTAACAAGCAAAAATCAACCTTATGGTCCTAATGACATTACGCAATTTGTTAGGCTCTAATCCCTCATCCCAAGTTTACACAACCTTAGAATTAAACCTAGGATTGAGCAATCCCTAGTTTAGAATCTCCTTAAAACGAATTAGGGTTAATTAAACAATGTCCTCCTCATTCACCATTAATTCAATTCAAGGGTAAGGAAGAAGTAATTCATGAAAAGAAAGGAGTTATATTATCACTAAAATCAAGGAACTCAAGAATCCATGTGAACTCACTAAGGATTACACAAAATTTAGCCCTCCATGGAAATGGGGGTCAAAAACATAGTTTGGAAATGCAGAAAACTCATTGGCATTAATGTAAAAGCAAGAGAAATGATGAACCAAACCCTAGGTTGGACCCTTAGCTGTCACCCAAGGTTTCCCTAAGCTCTAAAAAATGTCCTAATTTAGTAAAGAAAAGAGAAGGTATGAAAAGTGTAAGAGTCCTCTACCCTAATTTGGCAAAAATCTATTTATACTAAGGTTGGCGCCCTCCAAAGTTATTACTTTCATTCTTTCATAGTAGACACGCGCAACATCAGTTGATTTTTTCCTTTCTGTAGTGTTCACTATCAACTTTGATAGTAGACACACGCAACACTGGTACATTTTGGGCTCTCTGGAGTTGTCATTATGAACTTTAATAGTAGCTACGCACAACACCTTCAATTCTGCACGCTCTGAAGTGACTAATATAAACTTTCATAGTAGCCATGCGCAGGTGATAAGTCTGTAATTAGACCCTATTTTACAGCCCATATATTTATATTTGACCTTTATTTTATTTGGGTTTTATACTAATTTATATATTAATTGTGCAATTTAGTATAAAAGACGCCGCAAGTGGATTTTGGGTGCATTCTAGGCCCAAATTGATGGAAGATTAGAGCTTCGCAGCAGTCAGCATGCCCAGACCCATTCAATAAGCATGGGGTGCTTTGAGCCCATGCAAGGTCGTGCTTAAGGCCTTGTACGGCCGTGCTCATTTGCGGGAAGCCCAATTATGAAGAGTTTTTAGGGTTTGCAAATCCTATAAAAGGGAAGATCTCAAGCATCGTAAAGGAACCGTTTTGACATCTTAGCTTTGGCTTTAGAATATATTTGACATATTTTAGTACATCTTTCTCTCCATGTTTTTGGTTTAATTGTGCTTCATTAGTGCATTATTTTGATGTGTTAGTTTAGATTTGTGTTAGTAACTAATTTAGGATTTAAATATAAATCTTTCTTAATTCCTGCCATAATTTCTTATTTTGACATAGTTTCTTAAAAAGACCATATCTGAAGCTACACTACTCAGAATTAGACAAAATTGGTGTCCCTGGAAAGATAAGACAGAGATCTACAACTTCTCTTTTGGGAGAAAAGCCCAGTTCGAGCATCTTCAAGTCCAAAATTGCGTCACAATGTTTCGGCCCTGCACTAAAATTTTCAGAATTTGATTGTATTGTTGATTTTACTTAGTTAGGGAGTTGGGTCTTAATTAAGCCCAATTATTATGTCTTTTACTTAGTTAGGTGTTTAGGAAACTCATTAGGGAGTTGGGCCTTAATTAAGCCCAATTATTTTATCTTTAAATAGAGGTTATGACTCTATGTAGAATCCTTGTTTTTCTTTTCCCACAATTTTTTTAGAATTACAAGTCTTTATTTTAAATTCTTTCCTTTATTTTCGTCTCTCTACCTTCCATCTTTTTATATTTTCTGGTTTTGGCCGAAGCAAACATGATCATGAAGCAAGGCTAATCCATCAATCGGTTCAAGGTTCATGATATTGATTTTTCGTTTGCATTCTAAACAGAGAATGAGAATTTCAGATTTGAAATAAATGAATTCACCTAATTCAATAAATCAATTGTTCTGAATTTTGTTAGAGCATTAGATTTGCGATTGCTGTTCTTGCTTTGATGAAATTCATAATCTAGATTTAGATTTTGGGTTATTAATGTCATATTGAATTAGTGTTGATTGGAAATTCGTTGGAATTATATTCGTGTAACAATGAGAATTGCGTTGTAGTGATTGAGATCTTGATTTGGTTGAATTTCATATTTTGTTTCGCTATAATTATTCCTTGTTCTTTTCTTTTCTGTTGTTTACAACTTAATTCAAAACAATCCTTCTCTAAGCTAATCTAAAATCACATGATGGAACTAGAAACAGAATGTATCTTATGTCCTTGTGAGATGACCTAGGTGTACTCCTTATATTGCAAAATTCTTAAGAAAATCTAGTTTGTTTGATACCATTGCGACGTGGTTATCAGCCAGCAAGCACCAGAAGGAGAAAGAGCGGTGGGGAATCCTTTGTTTCAATACGAGGAGTCATTTCCAAGGAGCTTCAACAACCCGAGATGAGTTTTTCATGCATTCCTTATCCGCTAAGCAAAAAGGGATAAAAAAGAGACCAAAATCGGAACTTGAGCCCAAAGGCGTCAGGAGGGGAGAGAGCGATGGGAAATTCTTCCTTTGAGTCCTAGGAGTCACTTCCAAGGAGTTTTAGCAGCCCAAGACGAGTTTTGTACGCATTCCTTAGCCGCTAAGCAAAAAAGGACCAAAAATATGTCAAATCTAGAACTTGAACCCGAAGGCGCCATGAAGCATCAGAAAGGGAGAGAGCAGTGGGGAACCCTACTTTTGAGTCCTAAGAATCATTTCTAAGGGGTTTTAGCAGCCCGAGACGAGTTTTCCACGCATTCCTTAGCTGTTAATCAAAAAGGGATAAAAAATAAACTAATTTTGGAACATGTGCCCAAAGGTGCCAAGAAGAGTCAGAAGGGGATAGAGCAGTGGGAACCCTACTTTTGAGTCCTAGGATTCATTACCAAACATTTTCAGCAGCCCGAGATTATTTTTCCACGCATTCCTTAACCGCTAAGCAAAAGGGGATAAAAAGTGACCGAAACCGAAACTTGGACCCAAACGTGCCAAGAAGGGAAAGAGCAGTGGGGAATCCTTCGTTTCAGTACTAAGAGTCATTTCTAAGGAGCTTCAGTAGCCCGAGACGAGTTTTCCATACATTCCTTATCCACTAAGCAAAAGGGGATAAAAAAGAGACCAAAATCAGAACTTAGGTCTAAAGGCGCCAGGAGGAGAGAGAGCGATGGGAAAACCAAGCGATGGGAAAACCTTCCTTTGAGTCCTAGGAGTCACTTCCAAGGAG
This sequence comes from Abrus precatorius, assembly GCF_003935025.1. Classification (NCBI taxonomy): domain Eukaryota; kingdom Viridiplantae; phylum Streptophyta; class Magnoliopsida; order Fabales; family Fabaceae; genus Abrus; species Abrus precatorius. The sequence goes on along the minus strand of NW_020874384.1, from coordinate 6,241,766 downwards.
TTTCAGCAGCCCACGCATTCCTTAACCGGTAAACAAAAAGGGATCGAAAAGATACTAAAATCGAAACTTGATCCTAAATGTGCCAGCAAGCACCAGGAGGGGAGAGAGCAGTGAGAAACCCTTCCATGAGCTCTTGGAGTCATTTCCAAGGAGTTTCAGTAGCTTGAGATGACTTTTGCATGTATTGCTTAGTCGCTAAGCAAAAGGGGACCAAAAATAGGCCAAATCTAGAGCTTGGACCCAAAGGCGCCATGAAGCGTCAAAAGGGGAGAAAGTAGTGGGGAACCCTACTTTTGAGTCCTAAGTGTCATTTCTAAGGAGTTTCAGCAGCCCAAGATGAGTTTTGCAGGCTTTCCTTAGCTGCTAAACAAAAGGGGACCAACGTGAGACCAAAATCGGAATATGGGCCCAAATGTGCTAGGAGGGGAGACTGTGGTAGAGAACCCTTCCTTTGAGTCCTAGGAGTCACTTCCAAGGAGTTTTAGCGGCTTGAGACAAGTTTTGCACGTGTTTCTTAGCCGCTAAGCAAAAGGGTACTAAAGCGAGATGAAAACTCGAACTTGGGTCCAAAAGCCTAGGAGGGGAGAGAGCGGTGGGGAATCTTTTTCTTAGAGTCCTAGGAGTAACTTCCACGGTGATTCAGCGACCCGAGACAAGTTTTGCCCGCGTTCCTTAGCCGCTAAGCAAAAGGGGACTAAAACGAGACCAAAATTAGAAATGGGGCCCAAAAGCGCTAGGAGGGAGAGAGCGGAGGTGAACCCTTCCTTTGAGTCCTTTGAGTCGCTTGTAACGCCCCAATTTTCATAAATTAGCGAATAGCTCTTGAATCAAAATTATTTGTTGATTCTGACTTGCTACTATCAGAATAATTAGATAGATGCTGATTTTTATTTTTATAGAATATTGATTTATTTGAGTTCAGAATTCTAGGGTAACTGCATCCAATATATTTGGTTTCAATATCGTCCAAGAATTTCTTTGATTATGTTCAGCTGTACTGTCTAAAATACCCCTGAGAGTTTTATCCGAAAAGTCAATTTTTGTCTTATTTAAATAATTGTCAAATCATAATTACCTGCCTCAAAAAACATAAGATTTAGTAATCATTGCATTAGATTCTTAATCATTTCTTAGTCGTCAAAATTCTTGCACGGAATCTCATGAAATCTAGTAATTATTACTTCAAAGATTTCCAAATCTAGTATCGACCACTAGATTTTCATGCAAGAGATTTTGTCTCCCGATTTGCGGACATAATCATTTTGGAAAATTCTTTTCTTGTCTTCCAAAATGCTGACACCATGATTACTTTAATCAATTTCCTTTTCTTGAATTTAGCACCACATCAAAAGCCTCGTCCACATGTCAACCTAGTCATGTCGCAATCTTTTTCGGCCAATCAAATTACATACAATTGCTGCCCAAAATCTCGTCTTTGGAATTTTGTGCCGACTTTTGGGAAATTGGGATATCCATAACCATTTGCATGCAGCCCTAAATTATTCCATGCAATTGCTTGCTGAAATTGTACAAACTTTGCTTGCAAGTTTCCCTAAAATTCACTACTCCTACACAAAAAACCGTGGCACCCTTTCTTATCCCATTTTTCACCAATTTCACCCAAATTTTACCCAATTGGAACCATGTGCAGTCTTTTAACTTGGAAGCCTTGCCAAGTAAGCCAAATGTGAGAAGCTTAGTGGCAATTAGTCACTCAAAGCTTAGAACCTTCATATAAATTGTTCAATTCTCCCATTTGCCCATTTTGCAACTCCAAAAACCGAAAACTCTCTCTCTTTTTCTCTCACTTTGTTCTCACACTTCTCATTCTCTCAAAGTCTCAAACTCTCTCAAAAAACCGAGAGACTCCAGCCCCCACACCTCACAATCCTTCATCCAAAAACTTCCAAACACACCATCCTTCTCTCACCACACGAATCCTCCATCATTCCTCCAAATTTTCGTGTTGAAGGAACCACTTTGGAGGAGAAACTTGAAGGTCTTGGTTGTTGTTTTCTCGGTCCAGCAAGTTCTCTTTGGAGATCCACAAATTCCAACCCTTTCTCCCACCATTTCACGCCCAAAATTGAAAGGCAAGGGGGTGTTCTCACCTCTCTATCTTTTACTTGCTTTCTTTGGTTGAAATTGTGTAAAATCTTGGAAAAGTTTCATTTTTATCTTCAATAATTTTGAACAAGCTCATTGTATCATTTGCATGTTGAGTTCCACTTGATTTCTTCACATTTATTGCCTCTAAGTTTACGGTTTATGTGTGAATGAGGTAATCCCCTTGAAAGCTTGCATTTTTTACATTTGTATGTTGTTTCCTTCTTGTGCATGTCTCTGTTGTACACTTATTTTGCTGAAATTCTTGTTCAAATGATGATCCACCCTTGAAATCATGTAACCATGAGCTTGGATGACAATTTCCTTCAATTGCATGTTGAGTTTTGCCTTGTACTTCATTTTTGTCACTTCTAAATTCTTAGTTGTATGCTTGGATGAGTTGGACCCTTTGAAAGTTTGAATTATTATCCTTCGCATGTTGAATCTTTTGGTGCATGTCTCGGTTTTTGCACTTGTCTTGGCTGAATCTTTGGTTCAAATGATGGTTTACCCTTGGAGTCATGGAACTGTGAAATTATTTGTTAAAATCCTCTTCTTGCATGTTGATTTTGAACCTTGAAGGTTTCAGTTTTCTACTTCCTAAACTTAATATTAGTTTCTAACCAATAATCTTGCACTTGGCTACTCAAATGATGCCTTGCATGCCTTGAATTCCTTATTCTTTTGAGATCTATCCCTTTTTAAATAAGTGTACTCTTTTGGATCACGAAAATGAAAAGTTTAAGTGCTGAAAACCCTTATGTACTGCCTCGGTTTAGACTTTTTAAACATAATCCTTTGCTAAAAATTAAAGTACTGCACTTGGATGATGGAACCTTGTATTTGCATGTTGATTTTTCCCTATTTTACTTGTTACGGACTTGATAAAAAAAATGAGATTTTGAAGGCTGGACAGTTTTGAGTATTATGAGGAAAAAGGTTGAAATTTATGTGTTTTGGAACCTTGGAATATTTGGAAAAGATTGGTATGAGTAATAAGAGAAAATTTTATAAAGGAAAAGGTGAAAATTAGCTTAGATGGTCTCGGTTTTGGCATTAAAAAAAAAGTGTTGCAAGGATTTAGAAAAATATTTTGTATGCCTTGTTTTGTGTAAGGAAGCAAAAGTGAAATTGAAAGTGTCTTGCCATGACTTGATTTGATTGAACCATGCTGAAATTACTTGTTTGAGAGGTTGATGGTTGCTTGTAAATTTTGCATGATTGACCTTGGATGAAAATTAGTGCAAGACTTGAATTTACTTGATTTTGGATGTGGAAATTCATGAAATTTACTTGAGTAAATTGCTGGAAAAAAATGTGATGATGTGAGATATGTGATCGCGAGTGTCGCTCTCGGACAAATTAATAAAAACCGAATTGCATAAAAATTATGCAGTAAGAGGTGCAATCCGAGTCATCTCCCAATGATGATAACGTTATACGATTATAAAATTTTTAGAAGGGGTTTGATTTATAGAATAACTAATTAGAATCAAAAGTTAAAAATAATTAAAAACTCTAATCCAAAAATTTAGAAGAAATACGACCACTCTATCACTGGATTCCAAGAAGATGCATCAACCAACAAATTAGTGATTAACATTAAATTCGAATGAAACATCAATTCAAATTAAGCATTCACACGAGAACCCTCATGCATTCGATTAACACATAATTCGCTCAAAGTTCAGAAACCTCTAGAACCTAATCGATTTGTGTTAATTTAATTCACCAATGCCATTAATCTTAGATCTCAAATCTGAAAATCTAATTCACACTTCTTCAAGAATTAATTACATACATCAACTGAATAATATGTAATCAAACAATTGCATAATTATCAATCCAAATGAAGAACTTCAATTCAAAATCATAATTAGCAAAAGGAGAAAGACGAAAGAGATGAAACTGAATTTGTTGTTGAATAAATTGCGAAACCGATCCTCAAGAGTGTCTTAGTCCTTTTTCAATCCTTGGACTAAATGAAAGTATAAGCCTCCATGGATGGAGGGAAACAAGTCATAAAAGGGGAGAAAAAAAAATGAAAAACAGAGAAAAGAGAGAAGAAGAGAGGAGAGGAGCCAAAAACAACTTAAAATTCAAAATTCAAAATTCAAAAATTCCATTTGTCACTTTGTTCCATTTTTTCGGCTATGAAAACGGCCTCCTTTTGGTTCGTGGCCTGAAGGAAAATTGTAGCCATGAATGTTAGCTTCAAAACGCCACTAGCATGGGCTTAATCGGATATCTGTGGACTGAGATATGGCCCAAATACTGAACCTTGCTCAGGATCTGCGACTACAGCGTTTTGACTTTTTCCAGGCCCAGTTTCAGCTTCTTATCATCAGAATTGGTTTCTGACCTCTCATAGAAATTGTGCACCTTTCTCTTAGCTTTCTTACAAATCAAGAATCACAATGAAAGGAGTTATACAACTCAAGATATGGTCCAGAAACCAAAACAGTATCAGAATTTACCAAATACTGGAAAAATTAAATAAAGCCCAAATAAAATTCAAACATCATAAAATGATCCAATTCAACAAATTAAGCACAAAAGAGGATTACTGAGCTAGGAATGAGAGGAAATAATGTTATAAAAATCCAATTGATCAAATTCCCCCACACTTAACTCTTGCATGTCCTTATGTAAGACACAATCAAGCAAATAAAAACATGTAACCTAAAAATCATAGAATAATCAAAACAAATAAACAAATTCTCCAATGAATCCTTAGAAGTGCTGAACTTAGGGATACAAGATCAAATAAAGCATCAAGAGTTCTACAACAATCAAACATCTAACTCCCAACCTCTCAAAAAAATTGCAAGCCAAGCAATATCATTCAAAGTGTATAGATCAAGCATGAAAGATCCACGAGATGGTGTATATAACTGATGAATCCATATTTTACTAGTATTTTACAATAGTTTTTAGTGCAATTAATAAAGAAAACATGCTTGAAATAGTAGAAAACCCTTAAAAAATAATAAAATGTTGCATGTCACTTTTAAACATAGTTATTTTAAAATTCATTGATTTTCTATGTAAAAAGTGACATTTCAAGTATGCTTTTGTAGGGAATTCTGAGCTAAGTTCATGAGGATTGGATGATCAAAGGAAAAATAGAAGAAAAGTAGCAAAAATTGGAAGAAAGAAGTTGATAATTGAAGAACAGCCTCTGAGTGATCACTTTCACTAGTGAAAGTGATCACTCCAGAACCATAAAATGAAGAAGAGCTTCTGCGTAATCACTTTTGTTGGCAAAATTGATCGTTCCAGAGAGGTTGCAATGAGAAGAGCTTCTGCGTAATCACTTTTTTTGAAAAAAGTGAGCGTTCCAAAGAGTCCTCCAAGAAGAGTAGCTGCGCGTGTTCACTATTATCCACAAAAGTGAACAAGCGCAAGAAGGTAGTTTCTGCGTGTTCACTATTTCTAGCAGAAGTGAACACACGCATGACATTAGTAAGGGAAGCTTCTGCGTGGCTACTATTTTCAACAAAAGTGAACACTTTGAAGTGCGTGTGGCTACTATCACCAGCAAAAGTGAACACGCGCAAGTGGAAATGAAGAATTAGCCTCTGCGTGATTACTATTGTTGGAAAAAGTGATCACGCCAGCAGAGCAGGAATTCTATAAAAGGCAGTTAGCTCAGGAATTTAGGGAGTTTTTTTGTTCATTTTTTTTTTCCATTTGTTTTTGTTGTTGAAAGAGTCAGAGAGGGAGATTGAGGACGAACACCAAGCTTCATTTCTTGAGGGATCAGATTGGAGATTGGCTTGAAGATGTTTCTTCTTTGTTCATTCTCTTCTTCTCTTCTCTTTTTGTAATGTTTGCCTAAACTCTTTGTGGTTAGGAATTGTGAATCTGAAATGGAAATGTTGAATTGATTTTGGATCTGAACTTTGAGTTTTGGATTGGATTGAGTGATTGATTCTGCTGTTAAAGTAGTGATTGAATGGAAATTTGATCAACTAATCATAGAGGAACTCTTATCAATGGGAATTGAATTTGTTTCTCAGATCTGAATTAATTGCCAAGGTTATTGGTTTCTCAGGGATAAGATATCTTAATCTTGCAATCTTTTGGTTTCTCAAACTTAATGCAGCATTTGATTGGATTAGATCTAAGGGATTAGAGTGATTTGATTAGATGCTAGATTCATTGAGGCAAGGGATTGTCCTTTGATTAATATAACGTGACACTGATTGTCATTTCATCTAAATGCTTGAAAGTTCAGAACTTTATTGATTCAATGTTGAAGTTTTGGTGAAACAATTTCCTAACTACTTTTTCTACATCTGTTTACTATATACTTTTGTACTAACCATTCTGTTTTACTTTCTAATTTCGTTTTTGATACATTCATACCAAATCCATCTGAAATTTGTGAAGCTCAACTAATTGTGATCTTGTGAAGTGGTAATTGAGAACTTTATTCCCTGAGGACGATACTTGGAACTCAATTTGATTCTAAGATTTTTTTTTATAACTTGCTACAACAACACTAGTACACTTGCTAGTCAGTTTACTTTCAGTGCAACAGCAATTGTGAAAGTAACAATAACTCAACTCTCAAGTGTATAGTTCAAAGTGTTTCACTCAAGTCACCTCAAAAGACAATGCATTACCATAAGCTTGTTAATCTTCTACTTCTCCACTACTTACAATCATATGCAAACACAAATCAAGAGGGCTTTATTCAATGGTAGTAATGGGGCTAATGTAAGGGTAGGGAAATATGAGGATATGACAAGATACAACCGAAGAGAATAGGAATAACATTGGTCCTTAGACAAATCAAGCCATAACACATATACATTTATTCTCTTTGGACTTCCTTTTCCCTGCATCAAAATTTCCCCATTTTCTTTGTAATAATTTTTTTTATTATTTCTTTTTCTTCATTTTTTTTTCTTTTTCTTCTTGCATTCTTTCCGAACCCCTACACTTGAAATGCAATAACATTAATGAAACCAATGCACTCCCTATTCCCTAAGGTTAGGTATAACATAGTTTTCCACTTAAAGCTTATAATGTGCTAAAAGCCAAAGAATGGTCAAAAAGGCTCAAAGGGGCTAAACAAAGGGCAAAATGCAATGTAAGCTATATGGCCAAGTGAGTACAAATTTGAACAAATTTGAAAAAAAAAATGTCTCTATCATGTTCATAATTGCATATGAAAATTGTAGCCTCAAAGAAGAATCAAAACAAGTTCTAGAATGACAAAATCTAAGAGGGAAAACACACAAGAAAGAAAAGAATGGCAAGAATTTCAACCATCCAAAAATAAGGCTCGAAAGCTCACAAAGGTAAAGTCTAACATACTCAATCATACAAATCAAAATCAATCACCCAATTCACATATATCAAGAGGAAGAAGCAAAAATGAAATCATGTAGGAACTCTATCATCCTTAATGACTAATGCCTTAACTCAACAACTTCCAATTCAACAAAGCAAAACAAAACAAAACAAAAACAATGCTAAATAATAAAGTTACTCTCCCCCCTCCCCCACACTTCAACTTTACATTGTCCTCAATGTAATGTATAATGGAAATGTAAAATATAGTAAAGAAAAGGCAGAGGGGAGCTCCCTAATAAAAGCATAAGTGGCTGCTAGCAAGCGGACCTCCTCAATGGTCTCCAAGGGTGTGTCTTCATGAAAAGGCTTCAAGCGGTGGCCATTCACTGTGAATACTTTATCTGTTCCAGGCTCCAAAATCTGTATAGCACCATATGGAAAAATCTTAGTTACCATATAGGGGCCAAGCCACCTAGAACGAAACTTACCAGAAAAGAGCTTGAGGCGAGAATTGTAGAGAAGCACTTTCTGGCCTATGGAGAATTCCTTCCACAACAACATCTTATCATGAATAAGTTTTGTCTTTTCTTTGTACATGCGGGAGTTCTCATAGGCTTCCAACTGAATCTCCTCTAACTCCTGAAGTTGGAACTTCCTATGAAGTCCGGACTGGCTCATATCAAAGTTACAGTTCTTAACTGCCCAATATGCTTTGTGTTCAATTTCCACCGGAAGGTGGCATGCCTTGCCAAAGACAATTCTATAAGGGGACATTCCCAAAGGGGTCTTGTAGGCAGTGCGGTAAGCCCATAGTGCATCTTCAAGCCTCTTGCTCCAATCCTTCCTGTTTGTCTGAACTGTTTTCTCCAGAATATGTTTCAGTTCCCTATTTGATACCTCTGCCTATCCATTAGTCTGCGGATGGTATAGAGTTGAAACCTTGTGAGTGACACCATATTTCTTTAGTAGGGATGCCATGTTCTTGTTACAGAAATGGCTTCCTTGATCACTGATGATTGCCCGGGGCACTCCAAACCTGCAAAGAATGTGTGATTTGACAAAATCTACAACAACATGAGAATCATCAGTTCGGATGGCCTTGGCCTCCACCCACTTGGAGACATAATCAACAGCCAACAAAATATAAACAAAACCAAATGAGATAGGAAATGGACCCATAAAATCAATACCCCAAACATCAAATATCTCACAAAACAATAATGGTTGTTAAGGCATCTCATTTCTACGCGAGATAGTACCCATCTTCTGACATTGTTCACAATTCTTACAATAGGTGTAGGAAACTCGAAACAATGTAGGCCAGTAAAAACCTGCATCTAAGACCTTTCTAGCAGTGCGTTGTGACCCAATATGACCACCACAAGCAAGTGTATGACAAAAATGCAAAATGGAAGGAATCTCAAGCTCATGCACACAGCGCCTAATAATCTGATCACTACACATGCGCCACAAATAAGGATCATCCCAGACATAATATTTAGCCTCACTCCTAAGTTTCTCTATCTGATGCTTTTTAAAATAAGCAAGCAATTCAGAGGCAACTAGATAGTTAACCAAGTCAGCATACCACGGGTCCTTACCTCGCAGCTCTAAAAGCTGCTCATCTGGAAAGTTCTCACGAATAGGTAGAGGCTCCAAAGTTTGTGAAATTTGACTCAAGGGGTCTGCCACCATGTCTTAGCTCCACTCTTATCATTGATCTCTATGTCAAACTCCACCAACAGCAACATCCACCTGATGAGTCTGGGCTTAGGATCCGGCTTCTTTAATAGGAACTTCAATGCTGCATGATCAGAGAAAACAGTCACTTTAGTTCCTAATAGATAAGCACGAAATATATCTAAAGCAAAAATGATAGCCAGAAGCTCTTTTTCTGTAGTGGTGTAGTTAGCCTGTGCAGAATCCAAAGTCCGAGAAGCATATGCTATGACATGAGGGGTCTTTCCAATTCTCTAGGAAAGTACAGCTCCAATGCAAGGTTTGATGCATCACATATGAGCTCAAACAGATACTCCCAGTTCGGTGACTGTAGGACAGGAGCAGAAATTAGGTGCCGCTTCAATTGATTGAAAGCTCTCCTGCACTCGTCATCAAACTGGAAGTCTATATCCTTCTGCAGAAGCTTGGAAAGTGGAAGGGCGACTTTACTGAAATCCTGGATAAATTGCCTGTAAAAACCTACATGACCAAGAAGAGAACGCACTTCCCGCACGCATGTAGGGTAAGGTAAAGAAGCAATAACATCAATCTTGGAACTATCAACAGCTATACCCTCACCAGAAATAACATGTCCTAAGACTACACCTTGCCTAACCATAAAATGACACTTTTCATAATTCAAAACAAGGTGAGACTCAACACATCTATTCAATACCCTAGCAAGGCTATCCAAGCATGCATAAAATGAAGTACCATAAACAGTAAAATCATCCATGAAGACTTCCATGCAATTCTCTAGAAAATTAGAAAAAATGCTCACCATGCATCTCTGAAACATACCTGGGGCATTGTATAGACCGAAAGGCATTCTCCGGTATACAAATGTACCGAATGGACAGGTGAAAGTTGTCTTCTCTTGATCCTTAGGTGCAATGTGAATATGAAAATAACCAGAGAATCCATCAAGAAAACAGTAATGTGACTGACCTGCCAATCTTTCCAGCATCTGATCAATGAAGGGCAATGGGAAGTGGTCCTTCTTGGTGGCCTGGTTCAGCTTCCTATAATCAATGCAAACTCTCCAGCTATTCTGCACTCTTGTGGGAACTAGCTCATCCTTCGAGTTCTTTACTACTGTTATTCGAGTCTTTTTTGGAACTACTTGCATCGGGCTCACCCACTTGCTGTCTGAAATTGGGTAAATGATGCCAGCAGCTAGAAGCTTGGTAACTTCTTTCTTGACCACATCCAAAATCAGAGGGTTCAATCTCCTCTGAGGCTGCCTCACTGGTTTTACTCCCTCCTCTAACTGAATTTTGTGCATGCATGTGGAGGGGCTAATCCCAGGTATGTCAGCCAATGTCCAGCCTAAAGCATTTATGTTTTGCCTCAGAATGTTTAGCAACTTCTCTTCTTGTTCTGGTTGCAAATCCTGGGCTATTATGACTGGCAGCTTCTCATCTGGTGCCAAGAATGCATACTTCAAATTTTCTGGTAAAGGTTTCAGCTCCAAGATGGGTGGCTCTTGTATGGAGGGTGCTAATCTTGGAATTTGCTCTGTTTTTCTAATTTCAGTACCTGCAACATGTGAAAAGTCTTGCACAAGAGCATTATCATATCCCACAACAGAAAGATCAGCATAAGAGTTATTTGCACAACCCACAGAATAATCAAAATATGCACAATCAGTATTTTCCACTACTGTAAAACTAGAATCAGAATCTGTTCTAATAACATCATAACTTAAACTTCCAGGATCAGCATGTAACTCCTCAGATACATATATGTATGCATTAAATTCGGCACAAACAGCACATAAATCATGAATTCCATCACAATCTGAACATTGAAAGTCATCTCTAATACCTACAATTTCAGGAAACTCAGCACACAAATTCTCATGCATATCATTAACCAATGTATCAATGATATCTAAATGAAACACAGAATGCTCTTCTGGTGGATATCTCATGGCATCATGTAGTTTAAAATGCACCTTGTTATCTCCAAATTCCATGGATAAAGTACCAGAGTGTACATCAATCTTAGTTTTAGCAGTTTTCAAAAATGGCCTACCAAAGATCAATGTTGGTTGAATAACATCATCCTCCATGTTTAACACATAAAAATCAGCAGGAAAAATAAGATCATTTACTCTTACCAACACGTCTTCTAAAACTCCCTCAGGGTGTGCTGTGCTTCGGTTGGCAAGTTGGATCACCACTCCCATTGGCTTGAGCTTTCCAATGTGCAAAGACTGGTAGACTGATTTTGGCATCACATTGATTGAAGCTCCAAGGTCCAACATGGCTTGACTGAATTGCTCGCTTCCTATGATGCATGGAATGGTGAAAGTCCCAGGATCCTTGCATTTTGGAGGAATGCTTGGCTGAATGATGGCAGAAACATTTCTGCCCATGCTCACTTTTTCATTTCCCTTTAGCCTTCTTCTATGAGTGCACAAGTCCTTAAGAAACTTGGCATACTTTGGAATCTGTTTGATAGCTTCTAGGAATGGAATATTGACTTCAACTTTCCTAAAAGTTTCCATGATCTCCTTGTCCATCTCTGCCTCGCTATCTTCTTATTTTGAGTCACTCTATTTGGAAAAGGCAGCGGAATGTTTCGTTCAGAATGGCTACTGTCTCTCTTGTTGGATGGCTCTGGTTGCTCTTCAGTTGCATCTATCTTTGCAGAAGTTGATTTTTCTGCTGCAGCATTTGGAACTTTAAGCTGCTTACCACTTCTCAAAGTGACGACGCTCACATTCCTTGGATTACTCACAGATTGGGAGGGAAGGTTGCCAGAACCTTGGGATTTCAGCTCATTTACTGTTGTAGCCAACTGACTAATCTGTGTTTGCAAATTCTGGATGCTGGCTTCTGTTCTCTGCTGAAACTGGACATTGCTGGTTGCCATCTGCTGCTAGACTCGGTTATGAGCTACTGCTTTGTGGTTGGTCTGGTTTAGCTTGCTGTGAAAATTGCTGCCTCATGTTTGGTTTTGCAACATGGTGCCTGAACTGATATTGAGGTTGTTGTTGTTGCTGCTGCTGGAACTGATTAGAATTACCATACCTCAGATTCGAGTGATCTCTCCATCCGGGATTGTATGTATTGGAAAAAGGGTCATAATTCCTTTGCTGCTGCTGTTGTTGGAAAGGTTTTCCAGGATAAATTCCAGCAACTGTTTCATTGGTTTCTTGCATCTATGGACATTGATTTGTTGCGTGACCTGGTACACAGCAAATTCCACAAATGCTTGCTGCTGCTGCGGTTGCTGTGTCTGACCGAGTGCCAAATGCCTCACCAAAGTTGTCAACTCTTCTATTCTGTTCCCCATCCTTTGCTGGTTTGTATCAGAGGTCTTCACTTCATTCACTCCTCTTGTAGACACCATGGCTCGAGTACCATACTGTTGTGCATTGGCAGCTATGTTTGCAATCAATTCACGAGCTGCAGTGGGAGTTTTGTCTACCAAAGCCCCTCCAGAAGCAGCATCAACCATACTTCTATCCATTAGCATGAGACCTTCGTAAAAATATTGAATGAGGAGCTGGTCGCTGATTTGATGGTGTGGACAACTTGCACACAATTTCTTGAACCTTTCCCAATACTCATGTAGAGTCTCTCCAGTAATCTGCCTTATGCCACAAATTTCTTTCCTAATAGAAGCAGCTCTTGAGGTAGGGAAGAACTTCTCCAAGAACATCCTCTTCATGTCTTACCGGCTTGTGATGGAACCAGATGCAAGTAGTACAACCAATCCTTGGCAGATCCATCCAAAGAAAAAGGAAATGCCCTCAGCTTGATGTGGTCCTCCTCCACTCCATGCGGTTTCATGGTTGAGCACACCACATGGAATTCCTTCAAGTGCTTGTGAAGGTCTTCACTAGCTAAACCATGAAACTTGGGCAGCAGGTGTATCAGCCCTGACTTGAGCTCAAAGTCTGCATAGCGTGATAGTTAATATCAGGTGCTACAAGTTCCTTCAAAGTTCTATTAGCCATATTAATAATATCCTCGGAATCAGAATGCAAAGACTCAGACTCAGACTCAGACTCAGAATGCACAGAATGATTAACACTACTAATAGAACCTACACTATTATCAACTTGAATATTAGTAAAGGAAAGCCTTCTATGTGTTCTAATTAAATGATGAAATGTCCTATCAATTTCAGCATTAAAACGATGCAATTCACTAGGGTTAGCTCGTGTCATGCAACATCAGACACATAAGAATGTTGGACACACAGTATGCCGACAGAATGCTAATAGGGAAATAAAACCAACGAAATAATTTTTAAAAAATATAGGACCACCACAGAAGTACTAGAAATAAAATTTTCTATTTTTCAGAATTTTTTTACTATTTTTAAAAATCCTAAAATACAAAAAAAATTGAAAAAGTGGTCTAAACGATGGAATTTTGGAATTACAGGGGTGCACCACTCAATTTAGGGATTGTGTGGTATTGATCCTTGAATTTTTCTGCAATGTCTGACCAAGTTTCAGCTCAATCCGAGTTAGTCGCCAGAAAAATTACCTTTTTACCCTTTTGTAGAAAAACACCTACCAGATGAAGGAATTTGTGGGAGCTCCTTTGGACAAAGTTGATCAGCATGATGAATGCTATTTGGACACCAAAATTCAGCCTCAAACTCCAAACTCAAACTGGTAGTGAAGTTTCCACCTACAAGACTCACAATAAATACCTCAACGCAAAACGCAAAAACGCAAAACGAAATAAAAACACAGAACGCAAAACACAATAAGGAAGATTAACACTCTAAATATGTTAAAAACGCCAGTGATTCCCCGGAAAACCTTCATGCATTCGATTAGCGCATAATTAATTAAAATTCAGAAAACTCTAGAACCTAATTGAATCGTGTCAATTTGCGATCAATCAATCCTCAAGAGTGTCATGTCTCTTTTAATCCTTGAATTAGATGGAAATCTAAGTCTCCATGGATGGAGGGAAACAAGTCATAAAACGGGAGAAAAAAAAATGAAAAACAGAGAAAAGAGAGAAGAAGAGAGGAGAGGTGCCAAAAACAACTTAAAATTCAAAATTCAAAATTCAAAAATTCCGTTTGTCACTTTGTTCCATTTTTTTGGCTATGAAAACGGCCTCCTTTTGGTTCGTGGCCTTAAGGACAATTCTAGCCTTGGATGTTAGCTTCAAAACTCCACTAGAATGGGCTTAATCGGATATCTGTGGACTGAGATATGGCCCAAATACTGTACCCAACTCAGGATTTGTGACTGCAGCGTTTTGACTTTTTCTAGGCCCAGTTTCAGCTTCTTATCATAAGAATTAGTTTCTTACCTCTTCATAGCAATTGTGCACCTTTCTCTTAGCTTTCCTACAAATCAAGAATCACATTGAAAGGAGTTATACAACTCAAGATATGGTCCAGAAACCAAAATAGTATTAGAATTTACTAAATACTGGAAAAATTAAATAAAGCCCAAATAAAATTCAAACATCATAAAATGATCCAATTCAACAAATTAAGCACAAAAGAGGATTAATGAGCTAGGAATGAGAGGAAATAATGTTATAAAAATCCAATTGATCAATATGTACCATTCATTCTTAGTAATTGTGTTTGGAGAACCTTGAGGTATGTTTGAAGTGATGCTTGGCTGGAAATTTAGATTGCTTACTATTTATGCTATGGAATTGCTATTTGAGAGCATCACATGCATCATTTGCATACCTTTATGAAAGAATTGACAAATTATAGTAAGGTGCAGTGTAACACCCCAAAATTTGTCAACTAAGCTAGTGACTCTTAGATCTAGTTTGGTTGCTAGTATCGGAATAACTAGCTGGATGTTGAACTTTTCTATTTTATTCACTAAGGAGAATAGTGACTTGATCTCTAAGTTTTGCATTTTAGAGTAACTGCATGCAATACACTTGGCTTCGATATCATCCAAGAATTGTCCTGATTGTTTTCAGCTGTACTGTCCAAAAATACCCCTGAGAATCTTGCTCAAAAAACTATATTTTGTCTTATTTAAATTATTGAAAAATCATAATTATCATTCTTGAAAAATGTAAGATTTTGTAATCATTACGAAATATTCTATATTTACTTCAAAAGATTTTGTAATCATTACGAAATATTTCATATTTATTTCAAAAGATTTTGTAATTACTGCAAAACGATTTTGTAATCATTACATAGATTTTGTAATCATTTCAAAATATTCTATAATCATTTCAAAAGATTTTATATTTATTTCTAAAGATTTTATAATCATTTCAAAAGATTTTGTAATCATTACTTAGTCTTGTAATCATTACTTCAAATCTTTACAAATCTAGTATCGGCCACTAGATTTTCATACAAAATATTCTTGTTCCCTAAAGTGTAAACACCATGATTACCCGAATCTTCCAAAATCTAGTACCGACCACTAGAATTACATGCAAGAGATTCTTGTCTCCTAATTTGCAAACATAATCATTTTAGAACATTCTTGTCTTGTCTTCCAAAATTTTGACACCATAATTACCTTAATTAATTGTCTTTCTTGAAATTAGCACCACATCAAAAGTCTCATCCACATGTCAACCTAGTCATGTCGCGTTCTTTCCGGCCAATCAAATTATATGCATTTGCTGCCCAAAATCTTAACCTTGGAGTTTTGTGCTGATTTTTGGAAATTGCTCCACCCAAAACCCTTTGCATGCAGCCCTAAATTATTTCATGCATTTTACTTGCCAAAATATACTAACTTTGCTTGCAAGTTTCCCTAAAAATATCTATTCCTACACTAAAAACCGTAACACCCTTTTCTTGCACTATTCTCACCAATTTCACTTCAATTCTACTTCTTTTGGACCGTGAGCAAATTTTGGGACTTCCAAGCCTTATCCAATAAGCTAACCATGAGTTCTTAATTACCTTGGACCATTAAGACCTTAACCTTAATATAAATTATTCATTTTTTTTCCATTTACCCATTTTGGAAACAAGAAACTGAGACCTCGCTTCTCATTCTCTCCACTTGATTTCTCATTTCTCTCTCTCACTTTGCTTCCTCATTTTTATTCTCTCAAAGTCTCAAATTCTCTCAAACTCTCTCAAGAAAATCGAGAGCTTCCAGCCCCTCAAACACAGCAACTTCTTCATCCAAATCACTCAAACACTTCACCCTTCCATCACTAACTTCTTCCTCTATCTTCTCTCCAATTTCCGTGTGGAAGGAACCAACCTTGGAGGAGAACTTTGAAGAACTTGGTTGCTGTTTTTGGTCCAGCAAGCTCTCTTTGAAGATCCACAAAAATCCAGCCCTTTCTCTCACCATTTCACGCCCAAAACTCAAAGGTAAGGGGGAGTTCTCACCTTTTATTTTGATTCTTGCTTTCCCTTGGTTAAATTGTGAAAAATCCTTAGAAAGTTTTCATTTTTATCTTCAATGATCTTGGACAAAATGATTGAACCCTTTGCATGTTAAGTTTGCATCTTGCTCTCCACTTTAATCACTTCTATATTCTCGGTTTTATGCTTGGATGAGTGGACCCTTTGAAAGTTTGAATTTTTATTCTTTGCATGTTGAATCTTTTGGTGCATATCTCGGTTTTGCACTTGTCTTGGCTGAATCTTTGGTTCAAATAATGGTTTACCCTTGGAGTTTTGGAACTGTGAAATGATTTGTTAAAATCCCCTTTTTGCATGTTGATTTTGAACCTTGAAGGTTTCGATTTTCCACTTTCTAAACTCAATATTAGTTTTTAACCAATGACCTTGCACTTGACTACTCAAATGATGCCTTGCATGTCTTGAACCCCTTGTTCTTTTGAGATCTATCTCTCTTTAAATAAGTGTACTCTTTGGATCACTAAAATGAAAGATCTAAGTGTCGAAAGCCCTTATGTATTGCCTCAGTTTATACTTTTTAAACCTAATCCTTTGCTAAAAATTAAAGTACTGCACTTGGATGATGGAACCTTGTGTTTGTATGTTGATTTTTCTCTATTTTTCTTATTGTGGACTTGATGAAAAATGAGTTTTTAAAGGCTGGACAGTTTTAATTGTTATGAGGAAAAAGGCTAAGATCTATATATTTTGAAACCTTGGGACATTTGGAAAGGATTGGTATGATTCATTGTAATTAATTTCATAAAAAGAGAAAAGGAAAATCGCTTGGATGGTTTTGGTTTTGGTATTTAAAAGTGTTGCAAAATTTGGAAAATAACTTGCATGTTTGAACCATGGTAAATAAATAAATTAAGATGCTGGACAGTTTTGAGTTTTAAGAGAAAGACTTGAATTTTGTATTTTGAGGTCTTGAAACTATTTGGAAAAAGTTAGTGTGAACTTTAAAAAGAAATTGCACAAAAGGAAAGGCTAATTCTAGTGGAAAGCCTATGTTTTGAATATATAAAATGCTATAAAAGTTTGAAATACATCTTGTATGCCTTGGTTTGTATAAGGAAGCAAAAATGAAATTGAAAAGTGCAATTACTTGGCTAGACTTGATTGAACCGTGATGGACTTTGCTAGTGTGAAAGATTAATTGTTGCTTGTAAATTTTGCATGATTAACCTTGGACGAATATTAGTGCAAGACTTGAAATTACTTGATTTTGGATGTGGAAATTCATGAAATTTACTTGAGTAACTTGCTGGAAAAATGTGAGTGATGTGAGATATGTACTATTCATTCTTGGTAATTGTGTTTGAGAACCTTGAGGTATGTTTGAAGTGATGCTTGGCTGGAAATTTAGATTTCCTTACTATTCATTGTGAATTTAGCTATGAAATTGCTATTTGAGAGCATAACATGCATCATTGCATACCTTATGAAAGAAATGATGAATTATAACAATGTGCAGCAAAAATGATAATATGATATTGCAATGTTGATAGTCTAGAGCCTTTGAGGGCTGTTTGATGGAAATGGACCACGAATATGATTGGAATTATTGGAAGTATTATGATTTAGTTGCCTTTTGAGTGATTGAGTATTGAGAATAAAAAATCAGCAAGTGACAATGCAAGAAAAATGTGATAAATGAGAGGAAAGGACTTAGATGGTGTGTGACATAAATTAAACTACTTGGTGTGACAAAAGTACTTAAGTTTGATTGAGATAACCTAATAAAGAGCGAGAAACTGAGAGGTAGTACCCTTGAATCATTGTGTATTAACTTGATTAATTAGTGGTTTAGAAAGGAATTAAGTTTGATGAATTGTTCTTTCATGGAGAGAAAAACCGAGAGGAAGAAAATTAAGAGAGTAAGAGTCAGAGTGAAATGATTTATGGTTTAGAAGGTGTTAGAGGTTAATGAAAATAAATGTGATGGTTAGGATGAACTTGAAAGGAGAGATTGTAAAGATTGAGGAATAGGACTGTGCTAAATTGAAAGAGGGATTGAATTGAAATGTGAAATAAAGAGTAACTTGAGAAAGAGGAAATGAATTATGAAGGCTTGAATAATTTGCCTAAGTTGTGGTCCAATATATTAAGTGCTGCACTAAAATTATCCATGAGTGGGAAAATATAAAACCATGAGACTATGAATCTATGATGAAAGATCTATTCTAAGCTATGAGTTCTAGAAACTATATTACTTTGAACTACTATGAACTCATTGAAATTGCTATGAAAACTCATGGAATCTATCTATCTATGCTACTATGAAACTCATGGAATCTATCCATGCTACGGTGAAACTCATGGAATCTATCTATGCTACTATGAAACTCATGGAATCTATCCATGCTACTGTGAAACTCATGGAATCTATCCATGCTACTAAGCCCTGTGATGGCTTCTATTATATTCTATTGTGCCTAGCCTCTAAGTGGCTACATGAAATGAGAAAACTATCAAAGAAAACTGAAAAATATCATTTCATGCATCATACTATTATTTTGAACGACTTGGAGGCATTATCGCGGCACAGCTTGGAGGTGTTATAGGTTCGGTCCCGAGTAGATCTACTGGGGGTGGCAAAAGGGGGAATAATCGACCTAAGTGGCAACAGTAATGTGCCTCTGTGGCCGGGTCGTGACCCACTACAAACCTTAGCCAAACCTGACAAGGACCACACATTCTATGGTCGTCGAGGTCCATTCCCGAAGAGACCCATCTTGGGCCAAACACCAGTGGTGTTCTACTAAAGCTAAATGTTGCTTCTATTCTATTCTATTGTGCCAATCTAAATGTAGGGAATGGAGTCCTCCGATCGCCGCACGACTTGAATCTATCTATGAGACTCTATGGTAAAAGCTGGGTCAAGTCGCCAGTCATAGAGTGATGGGATCCCCATGCATCATTTGCATGTTATTAACACATGAGTGACTCTATGGATGAGATCGAAACCTGCATTCATGCATCATGTGCATTACTATTAGGGATGATTGAATATTCGTGAGATTTGTTATGATTATGATTACATTTATCTCCCTATTATATGATTGAACCTTTGATGATGCTGAATGTGGATTGTTAGATTGAGATGTGACTGTACGCTGCCTTCCTTGGGGTATGGCTATATATGATGTTTGTGTTTGGAGAACTCACCCCTTGTTTGTGTTGTTTCGTATCGCTTTCCTTTTATCTATATAGATGGACACGAACAAGGTGAAGGCATGGAACCTACCTTCTGAGGAGGATACATACTACTTGTTCACCCCTCGCGCTGCTGAATGGATCGAGGAGAATGATAAAGATCCCACTTCTACTTTTAGTTTTTCTTCCCCTACTTCTTCTGAGGAGTTGAATCCCATTACGAATTACTCTCCTCATGACTGATTTTTTATTTGCTTATGCATTAGGGGAACTGCTCTTAGGAAGTCTGGTCTTATTCTGTTATGTTTTGTATTTGGATAATGCTAATCGTCTTTAATTATGACTAAGTACTTGACTATGCTGCCAAACTGATATTTAATATATCGAGGTGTTATCATATTATGAGCTGTGTCTATTCTTACTCTATTAGGCCGTTGGGATTGAAATGTGGAATGATAATTAGCTATGGTATGGTTAGATGTTGAACAGATATGTATATTAACTCTCTTTTTCCAGAAAAAGGGAACCTATACTTATATTTCTATGTATGAAGAAAAAAAAATTTACCAGATTTTGGTGTTTTCTGAGTTACTACATTAATAAAGTGATATCAGAGCTTTAGTATTAGAAGGGTCGTTATATGCAGCAAAAATAATTATATAATATTATGATGTTGATAATCTAATTGAGGGATGTTTGATGGAAATGGACCATGAATATGATTGAGATTATTAAAAATGCTATGATCTAATTGTTAGGTGAGTGGTTGAGTATTGAGAACAAAAAATCAGCAAGTGACAATGCAAGAAAAGAGTGAAAAATTGAGAGGTAATACCCTTGGACTATTATGAATTAACTTGTTTAATTGATGGTTTAGAGAGGAATTAAGTTTGATGATTTGTTCTTTCTTGGAGAGAAAAACCGAGAGGAAGAAATCAAGAGGGCAAGAGTTTGAGTGGAACGATTTATGGTTTACAAGGCGTTAGAGGTTGATGGAAATAAATGTAAAGGTTAGGATGAACTTGAAAAGAGAATTTACAATGGATTGAGGAATGAGATTGTGCTAAGTGGAAAGAGAGAGTAGACTTGAAATGTGAAAGAAAAAGTAACTTGAGAAAGAGGAAATGAATTATGAAGGCTTGAATGATTTGCCTAAGTTGTGGTCCAATATATTATGTGATGCACTAAAATTATCCATGAGTGTGAAATTATAAAACCATGAGATTATGAAATTATGATGAGAAATCTATACTATGCTTCGAGTTCCTGAAAATATATTATCTTGAAATTATTATGAACTCATTGAGAATTATTATGAAACTCATGGTAACTATCTATCCATGCTAAGGCATGTAACTCATGGAAATTATCTATCCATGTTGCTAAGACTATGATGACATCTATCTTACTATATGTTATGATTCTAAGTCCATGGTGACTTCTATTATTACTGTGCAATAGCCCCAAGTGGCTAAATGAAATGAGTTGAGAAAACTATCACAAGAAAACTGAATTTAGTGGTGAAACACGAAAAACTGAATGAATCTTTGTTGTTTCAAGTAATTTTAGCTTGTAAGCTACTAATCCCACCTTCTGTAATTTCAGCCTCTAATTAACCATCAGATTGCGAATGATATGCTAAAGACATAGCCAAAGTGGTTCCCTGCAAATTAAAAAGAT
This sequence comes from Abrus precatorius, assembly GCF_003935025.1. Lineage (NCBI taxonomy): Eukaryota > Viridiplantae > Streptophyta > Magnoliopsida > Fabales > Fabaceae > Abrus > Abrus precatorius. The sequence continues at coordinate 6,220,454 of NW_020874384.1, read as the reverse complement.
GTTGCCAAAATTGACAAGTAAAAATTTTATCTCTATCTAAGACGACAAACTTAAACACTCCATAAAGCTTCACAAATTGCACCATAAATGTTTTAGCAACCTATTTACTCGTGTAATCAATTTTTAAAGCAGCAAAATGACCATATTTTGATAATTGATCCACTACCACCATAATAACTGTGAACCCAAAAGAATTTGGCAATCCAGTTATAGAGTCCATGGCCACATCTTTCCATATTTAATTAGGAATTGGTAAAGGTTGGAGCAACCCAGCAAGAGAAGAGGTCAAAGACTATTGATAAGGACATGACCATGATGAGCAAGGGCAAGGATCCACTTGAAGGACTTGGAGGACCTATGACAAGGGTTAGAGCAAGGAAAGCAAAGGAAGCTCTTCAACAAGTGTTGTCTATATTAATTGAATACAAGCCCAAGTTTCAAGGAGAAAATACCAAGGTTGTGAATTGCATCATGGCTCAAATGAAGGAGGACTAATGCACCACTTTGCTTCAGTTTTTAAGTGTTTAGTTTGTTTTAAATAATGGCTCAATCCTTTGTAAAGTTGGCTAACCAAATTATGTTTTGGGTTAATCAAGTAATGGGCTTTAGTTTGGTTTTATTTCAAGTTCTAATAAGGGCCCAATTGGCAACTTAGGCATCAGCCTTTGGAAGACAAAGAAAGCGCATATCTGGTGGCTTTTGGGTGACTTTTGGTTTCCACAATTTCAGTTACAATCAACCATTAAGTAGTCTTCATTTCCCTAGGTTAGTGGATCATTATTAGCTTAAGTGGAATGTATTTTCCTTTATTGAATCTTTGTAATTCTGACGGTAAAGCTTCTATATAAGCTGACAATTTTTATCAATAAAGCAAGTTGAGTTTTATTCAGAAATATTAGAGTTTATCTCTTTTATCTTAGTGAGAGTGATTCTCCTCAGTTCTTAAGTGATTCAAGAACACCTTGGTTGTATCAAAGGACTTTCACATCCCTTTGTGTATTGCCTTCCTTGGAAAGAGTGATTCTTTCCTTCCACCATTCATATTCACCTCTTGTTCATTCTTTACCAAAAATCCAAAAAACTTAGTTCTGCCCAGAATTGTCTCATAGTCGTAACTCTTGTTCTAGTAGCCCAAATTGAGTGATTCTTGAGCTTAAATCGAAGTTCAGAACAAGAACTTTTACCTCATTTTGGAATCACCTCAATTGGAGTTCTATAACTTAAGATATCGTCATTTCTAAAATTCTGTCCAGCCACCACCAAACCAGCGTTTTTGCTTCCATTTTCATTCATTTTAACACCAGGAACCAACACCTAATTTACCCAGAAATTCATCACTAAATTTTCTGATTTTCCTATAAGGTTCTAACCCTAAAGATCCTAAGTTAGCCCTTGTGTAAATGGGGTTCAAATCAACTTTGCCTACTGACAAATGACACACTACTGCACAAAATTCCTAATATCCTTTGTCATACCAGGCCCATAGAATTCACTCTTAATTCTAGCTATGGTTCTGGCAATGCATGCATGCCCACCAATAAAAGAAGCATGGTATTCTACAAGAACATCTCTAATTAAAGAGGGATCCTTTGGAATTACTAGTCTCTTCTTCCAGAACAACAAACCTTCCATAGCATTGTCATAAGGATTACTGTTTGATACACATTTTCTATATCATAGTACTTAATTGGTGTATTTCAATACTAGCAAGTGTACTAGGTAATTGTAGAAAGTTATAAAATGTGGAAATCAGATTGAGTCCCAAGTATCATCCTCTAGGATCTTATTTTTAATCACCAATTCACAAGATAATAACCATTTGCACCAAACAATTCATTGAATAGATTTCAATATGAAAGAAAGTAAATTTTCAGAATAAAAGAAATGAGAAATTGTTAAAAATAGAATGTTAATTTGTACTATTTGAATGAATTATGAATGAAGGAAAGTTAGGAATTTATTTCACTTGAATATCAATATCAATTCAGTTCTGCCTCTGAACATTCAAGCAATTGATTGATTGACAATCGGTTTCTCTTTACAATAACCAAAGATTGATTCCTCAATTCATTGGTCCTAATATTCAACCAAATCTCCCTAATTCCTTAGGCCAAATTTAGTTCAATATTGCATTACGAATTAGAACCAAAAGATTGTAAAACTAAGACCACTTATCCCTAAGAAAATCAATAGTTTTGGGAATTAATTTAGATCCAAGCAACAAACGCAATTTCCATTAGTGAAAGTTATTTTTTGATTAATCAATTGAACTTCCATTCAAAGATCAAGTAAACACAGAATTAATCCCTCAATCAAATCAAACACTCAAAGTTTAGAGTCAAAATGAAATCAATATATCAATTCTAGATCCATAAATCCCTAACAAAAAGAGTTAGAAACACATTACAATGAAATGGAGAGAAGAAAGAAGAAAGGAAGATAAAAAGCAGAGAGTCATCTCCATCACTTTGTCTTCTCCCAGATTCCTCTAGCAAAGAAGAATAAAAGTCGCTCCTATCTTCTCCCTCTGACTTCCCTTAGAGGTTAAAACGGTTACAACTGAATACCAAAACTAAAAAATGACAAAAAGCTTCTTTTCTAAGTTTCTAATTCCTATTTATAGAGTTCCTCTAATTCTTCGACTTAACCCTTGAAATTCTGAAAGTTAGTTATCCCTAGGTATTCTGGAATCTTCTAAAAGTGATACAAAAGCTCCAAACGTCCAGAATTGGCGAGAAAAAGAAGTTATAAAAATTGCAGAGTTTTGCGCCAAAACGTGAAATGGCTGGAGTCAAGGCGCGCGGTTGCGCGCCTTGGTTGCAAGTGATCTGCATTGCAATGCGCTCTAGCGCGCCAAAGCTTCAGATGATGTGCGTTTCAACGCAAAGCACTTCAGTGAACGCTTCTTCCATATGCTCAGCTCTGCGTTGCTACGCCATCTGTTATGAGTTGCAACTCTCTGTTGCGCGCCAAAGCTCCAGGTAATGTGCGTTTCAACGCAATGCCAGTTATCCAATTACAGGTGCAGGAGTGTTAACGCGTATCACTCAGAGTAGCCACGCAGACCCAATGCTGTATTTTCTTCTTTCCACGTTCAAACGCCAATCACTTGGAGTTGTAACGCCCAGCTCTTGCGATTTCTTCAAGCTTGATTGTTTGACTTTTCTTCTTTAATTTCAGCTTTTAATCCTTCCTTTAAGCACTTTCAACAATTTTCCATCTTTTGCATGAACTCCTACAAAAATCTAAACAATTTTTAATATTTCAACAAAACAACAATTTATACTAATTATTTTATTTTTTGTGATCTTTTCAAGTTATTTTTAGAACTATTTTCCTAATTATTAACCAAAAAATATGCTAAAAACATGGCAAAATATGGATTTATCACTGTTATTGTTGGCTAAACACAATCCGAGTTCTTGAGACAAAATGGTATTTGCTAGGATGGCTATCCACACTTTTTGAAAAATAGAGACTTCGATTCAGACCATGCAATGGAAAAAGATCTAGATAATCCATCTGCTGCTACATTTTCTTTTCCTAGTATATATTTAATCTGAAAATCAAATCCTAAAAACTTGTATAACTAGTTTTGTTGCTCCAGTGTCTAAATTGTTTGTTTTGTTAAGTGCTTAAGGCTTTTCTGGTCAATGCAAATAATAGAGTGGTGTCCTAACAAATAACGTCTAAACTTAGGAGACAGTTTCTTTGAAAAGTAAGCAATTGGGTGCTGATTTTGACTAAAAATAGCTCCAAACCTTCATGCGTCAGTTTCAAGGACAAAAGACTTAGAAAAATTAGGAAAGGCTAACACTGGAGCTTGAGTGAAGGCCACCTTGAGCTTCTCAAAGGAACCTTTGGTACACTCATTCCAATGGAAATTATCTTTCTTAAGCAAATCTATTAAAGGAGCAGCAAGGACAGCATGTCCCTTAATGAATTTTTTGTAACAGCCCAGCAACTTATTCGGAACTGACGACTATTTCCACAAACCAACGCGAGACTTTTCAGTGTGTTTTATCCTCACTCACACACTTCTCGAGAACGTCCCAAAAGGTCACCTATCTCGTAATTGCTCCAAGTTAAGCACGCTTAACTTTGGAATTCTTAAGTGTTAGGCCACCGAAAAGTAAATGCATTTTGTTGGTATAGGTAGTTATAATCAATTCCTTTAAACTATCCTCAACTGTATACACAGTCTCTAGATCCCCCTCTCATTCCGATGTAAGTTTGATTCATTCATGTACCCTTTACCGCAGGAAGCCTGCCAGGAGCTGCTCCTTGTCCGTGCCCACATTGCACCAGCGATCACTCTCCGCCCTCGCCTAGCGCCTAGGTGTCACATTTTCTATAGTAATTAATTAGGCCCAAAAATCCCCTTAAGTGCTTCACATTCTTAGGTTCTGGCCATTGTAAAATTACTTCTACCTTAGCTTTATCCATTGCAACTCCATCACCTGAGACTATATGTCCCAAATAATCTACCTCCCTCATTCCAAAACAGCACTTAGATAATCTAGCAAACAACTTGTGAATTTGAAAAATTCGTAATAATGTCTCAAGATGTTGCAAATGAGAGGACCAACAGGGGCTATATATGAGGATATCATCAAAGAACACCCGACTTCCTTAGTTGTTGTTGAAATATTTGGTTCATCAAACTTTAAAAGGTTATTGCCGCATTTGTAAGCCCAAATGGCATAACCAGCCATTCATAGTGGCCATGATGAGTTCGAATAGCTATTTTCATTCTATCTTTAGGTTTCACCAATATCTAATGATAGCCTACACGTAAATCAAGCTTTGAGAAATATTGTGACCATAAATTTCATCCAATAGCTCATCAACTGTTGGCATAGGAAAACTATCCTTAATAGTTATCGCATTTAGAGCCCTATAATAAGTACAAAACCTCTAATTTCCATCCTTTTTTTTCACCAGAATAATTGGAGATAAGAAGGGGCTTGTACTAGGCTAAATAATTCCTTTCTCTAACATGTCCTGCACCATTTTTTTAATCTGCATCTTTTAGCTATAAGGATATCTATATGGTTTTACCTCACAAGATCTGACCTATTAACCAAATTGATTGCATGTTTTTGTTTTCTATCAGGAGGTAGTCCCACTGGAATATCAAAGATCCTTTTGTAAGTATGTAGCAACAAAGCTAGAGTGGGTTTTAACTTCTTAGGAAGACCTTGCAACTATTCTTCAAGGACATCTAATATCTCTAGTTGTAGCATAAATGCTTCAGCAATAGCATGAGTATGATAAAGTCTCTTAAAGTGATGAAACCCTGCTTGTAATGCTCTCCTAGGTTGATCCCTGTGCAAGGTAACAAATTGGTCATTGACATAAAATTTAAGGGTCAAAGCACTATAATCTGCTACATGTGGTCCCAAAGTAGCCAACCATAAAGCCCTAAGTACCAAATCTGCACCAGCTATAGGAAGTAAAAATGCTGATAATTGGATCACATAATCCTGCACCTTGACTTGTAGATTTCTAATGCACCCTTCGGCAGTCAAAGTGTTCCTATTACCTACCAAAACCTGAAATTGAGGGGCTGGTTCTATTAGCAAATTGAGAAAATGAGCTATACGTGGTTGAATAAAATTATCACTGCTACCACTGTCCAACAATATTTGCAAAGTAACCCCATTAATCTGCCCTTGAAACTTAATAGTACCATTACCATTGGCTCTTTTTAAAGCATTATAGGACAAGTGGTGCTCTGTGTCTATGGGTGAATCAGGACTAGAAGGGTCATTAGGTAGGTCAGGGTCAGGTATATTGGCATCTGTGTCATCCACTTGTAGAAGGAAGATGTGTTTATTAGGACATCTATGAGTAGGCGTAAATTTTTTATCACATGTAAAAAAAAGTCCTTTTTCTATATTTGCATCTCAGCTGAAGTCATTTTTTTATGTTATTGGGCTTGAAAGGTTGGATAAACGATTTAATTGGAGGTGTTGGCAATAAAGGTGGAAGGTTACTATTTTTGGTTATTGTGTTTGTGTTTAAGGCCATATTGTGGACTTTGTTTAGGTTTGGATTAGAGTTGAGGTATTAGTAAGGCTTCCTAGTGTATTTCTCTTAAAATAGTCGAGCCAATAATATTGCTTTCAGAATTTAGACAGGACCCTGGACAATAACATCCCTTCTAATATCTACCTTAAGACCACTCAGAAAACAATCTAGTAATGCATCTAAAATAATACCAGAAACACAATTTGATAGAGCAGTAAATTCAAAGTAGCATTCACTAACAAAACCAGTTTGACACAACTTAAACAAAGGAGAACAGGGGCATTCATATGGATAAGGACCAAACTTAGTTTCCAAGGATCTAACAAATCCTGTCTGGCTGAGTTTTAATCATCATCTGAAATCAAGGAACAACCTCTTTATCCATGTGTATTGCAGCAATAGTTAGCCTTTGATGTCTAGTTTTCTTTTTTCTTAGTTTACAAATAGTTCGTTAAATATCTAATTTATTTTTGTTGAGACTATAAGTGATATTTTTGTTAAAGGTAATTATGTTCAAATTGAATAGAATTATTGAGGATGATATAACTTTTTTTAAAACATGTAACACAACTACATTTACAGAAATTTGACAATACTACAGAAAAAGACATTAAAAAGCATGCGTTGTTTTAGAAGGTTGTTTAAACTGTTCTAATAAGTTTCACTATCCAAAATAAATGTAACTTAGGGAGCAGTTTTGGTCTCTAAAATATGAGTATAAATTGAAATTTAAAATTTGCAAAAATCTTTTTTAGAGAAGGTTTCTCTCCCTAAAGTCTTTCTTAGAAAATAGTTCTAAAGTAAATGATCTCCAAATATATCTTAAAAATTATTTTCTACTAACTGTTGTCTTAATTGACGAATTATAAAATAAAATTTGACGTAAATTCAAAATTTAATAGTAATTATCTATTTTAATATAAAGTCAATATTTATAAAATAATGATACTCTTAAAAAATTATAAAAAAATTTACAATTTTAGAGAAAGATAATTAAAAAATAAGACGAGTGATAAAATTTTTACAATTATTGTATATGCATGTTGAAGAGAAATATTTCTTGAAAACATTTTTCGCTTGTACTGTACAAAATGATGCCCTAATGTAAAACCAACTTGAATGTACTGCATATGTTTGGCAGAGGGACTATAGGACATATATATCTCTATTAAATAAACATTTTTATATGGTCTTTCCTTTTTTCCAATGAATATTTAACTTTTGAAAAGGAAGAAGAGTTTTTTACCGTTAGTCATCATATTAGTGTTTTCTTTGTTTCAATTAGTTCTAATGAGTCTAGTTGCTTCTAGTAAATTGTTGCAAGATAATGTATCCTAATTATTGGTTTTCCTGCTCTTTTTTTCAAAAGAAAAGTTTGCTTTATTGAAGTAATTAGTAGTTATTATCTGCATAGAGTAAGATAGAGTACTGCTCTGCATAACAAGTAAATGATTCTTAGATATCGCCTTAAAATGAAAAATATCAAATGAGTGGTAACGATATTGAATTATTTATAAATTAGAATTGATATGTAAAATAAAAATATTGTATCTTTCTATTATTTCATTCTATAAATTTTTTGAATCATGTCAAACTGATCCATGTATTTTAAAGAGAGAAAAAGTTAAAAGATAAAAATTAATAATATTTTTTATAAGACACATTATTTTTTTGTGAATAAAAACATTTGTAAACTAAATAAATAACAAAATAATATTTTTTATGAAAAATAGCAAATAAGCTTCGGCTCTTTAGTTTCGTGAGAATTTATCATCAATCTACTTTCTCTTACATTATTTTTTTTCTTTTATCATTCTCTTCTTTTTATCACGTTATTAATTCTAGTTCTTACATTTTTTTTCTCTTCCTTTTTTTATTTTGTCCTATCTCTCTTCTGTTCACTTATTTTCCATAAAAACAAAAGTATCATCATATGATTTCCATATTTTAAAACATTATTTTTCCAAATTTTAATACGTACCCTTGTATAATGATAAAATACAAGTCTCTAGTTATGAAGAAATTATTATATAATCTTAGACCACATTATCTTGACCAATAAAAATGCAGTAAGTATATAGTTTTTTCAAAAAGTAAATACTCCACAAAATGTGAGTAATTGAGATTATATAGTTTCAGATTACTTAAAAATTTCTCTCAAATATGTCACAGTTTTATAATTTTTTAATATATTCCATGATATCGTTTTCCGTCAAATTATCCCATATATATCTAAGCAATGCAATGAACAAAATAAATAAAGGCCTTCTAAAAAAGGTTAGCAAATATAAATAATTGTATATACATATATAACCGAAGATAGATAGAATTTGAAAGAAACTAGTGAGTAGCTAATCGAATCATGTCAAAGCTACGGTGCCTCCCACCATCATATGACAACGTCTTTCTCCTTCTGAAAGTCCAACTTGAAACAGCTTGTCCCCTACTTGTTTCCATTATTTTGTGCAACTAAGGTATTTGTTCAAGAAAGCGCTTCACTGCAAATTTGACCGGAATGTGTTTTCTATATTAAGAAGGATTTAGTGTAAATTTAAAAATTATTACATTCAATTTGAATATTTTATTTAATTTATATTTAACAGTATATATATATATATATATATATATATATATATATATATATATATAGAGAGAGAGAGAGAGAGAGAGAGAGAGAGAGAGAGTTTTTCACAAGAATAAATAAATATGAAAATATAATGTCTTCCTATCCATCATTTACGAAGCTTGAGCACTTAAACCATATTTTAATACCAATACTACAAGGCCATATAGCAGCAGCTTACATGGGCTAATTAGATATGGTACTGTTCTTAGGTCTGCCAACAATTATCTTCAGCACATGTAGTACAAGTTATAAATTTAAGAAAAACTTTATCTGAATTAGATTTTAGAGTTGCTAAAAAACGTTTATTACATTTTTATAATTTTAATATAAAAACATTTTATTTTCTGATAAATTTTTTTACTTTAAATGTTTAAGTTCAGTCTTAAAGTTTAAAAAAATTACAAATTTATATAAAGCGTAAATTTCCTTTACTTTTGTCATTTCCGGTGTTTGTTCGGATAAGTGAGGGGACGAGCAAGTTGCATTAGTATATAGTAAAGCAAAGGAGTCTTACTATCGATGATCGTTGTTCTCATGGCTGGATCAATCTTTATCTTTTCTTTCTCTCCAGCTAATTCTAGTCCCTTCAAACAGACATTTTGCATTTATGACCCGGGGTCCAGAGTTGTTGTTCCACAATTAGCGTATTTCACAACGCTTAATCTTTCTAGAATAATCATTTTATAAATAAATCAAAAAATGAATAATTATTTTTCCAAACTAAACCAAACACGCACTATTTGGGTAAATTGTGTTCTGATTTCCTCACTGATTCATGTTTCGCCTAAAAATGACGAGCTAATTAAACAAAATAGTGCTCATAAAGCAATATTCAGTTGAACATTATACACTAACAAAAATCTAAAGAACGTGCCTGGGATGCATCCTCAGTAATAATTGTCGTCGTTTCTGTGATCTCCAATGATAAGAGCTATCACTTTGTCTACTTAAAATGTGACCCGAAGCTCGATCGATAGCAACCTCTCGAAACCTTATGTCAACATATATGTACCAGCGAGAGCGATGCAAGTATTTTGCGTTATATCACACTTGTGTTGAGGATTTTGGATTTTTCAAGCAAAGTCACGAGAGATTGATTGGATGTAAATTATATAATTCCAGTGTTCGAACGAAATAGAGAAACTTTTCTGATCTAATTTGTGATTATAAGATGTATTCTATGTTCAAAGAAAAGTTTATCCAAGCATTCATAAGTTTTTATTGTACCAAACTTTGGGCAATAAACAAGAGCATAAACTAATTAAGTAATGTGGAAAAATTAACACCGACAAACTTAGCATGTTTGGAACAACTTTTTTTCAGGTGAAATAAAATTTTATTTGTCATATCAATTATATCTTTGTTAAATACTGAGAATAAGAGCTCCCAAAATTCATATATTATTTGTCAATGATACATGATGGCTTTCCTAAATCTTAAGTAACCTCGTTTAATAGGATTTAAGGGTAAAAAAATAAACTCTATTGCGATGTTGATGAGTTTTTTCTTTTTTAATTATTCCCTCTTTCAATTAATAGATATTGGCGTTTGGGTTATTATTTTAAAAAAAGAAAAAAAGAAACTTTGACAAATGAAGAATGAAGATTGAGAGCGACAAAAGCTCATAAAACCAAAAAGCTAGGTCTGCCACGAAGGAGGCTTTGTGGTTCTGCCATCATCAAATGAGTGATGATAGGGAAACGGTCATGCTAATTTCATACGTATGGACGAAACAAGGAAGCCCACAATATGTATGTAAATGACCACAGCACAGTCATATTACCCAGAAAAACTATGTGTCTTATGTGCCGTCTTTAATTTGTTTACCAAGCTTCAACAAAAACAAGAATGGGGCGAGTGCTAAGATCGACCTGTCAATTCCTTCTCCACACCCATCATTTTCTTTCACACATCTTGTTGTTACCATCGCCAAATGCCAACCATTTCTATGATTTTCTTTTTTCAATTTAAATGTTACACTATCTACCACTCGGGAGAGTTATTTTAGCAAAAATTAAGGAACTTCTCTTTCCTTTTTTATCTTAAAACCCAATGCTTCATTTATAATGTCTCGCCCGTCATTAAAACCAAAGAAATTGTTTGCCTTATATATTAAGGTGAATGAAAATATATTCCAGACAAACAATGTCTTATTTAGCAATTTCATGCTTAAAAGGGATTAGCTTATGGCTATTAGATGAGAATATTTTCGATTTATACAAAAAAAAAAAAAGAGTAAAATTAAAAGTGCCTTTAAACATTCCAAAAAAATTATAAGGGTGCTTCTACAACAACTGTATTTTTAAAAAATGTATATTTAACTTTATCAAAATAATTAAAGCTCACCAAACACGTTTTAGACTTAGATGAAGTGCACTGGCAAAAAAAAATCCATGCTTAAATTCGAAAACGAGCATAAGTAACGTGAATGAAAGGTGAAAAGGGATTTTTTTAATTAAATAAAGGAAAACACTTTGAACTGGAGGGGAAAAGTGTGGATAATTAAGGTGAAATTGGTGGGCCTTTGAGGTTTTAAAGATAAGCAAAGTATGGCTGGCTTTGATTTCTTGTCTAATCGTCCAACCATTGACTCCGATAGTGACGTTTAACTTTGTCTGTTTATAGCTTCCCATTATCAATTTTAATCAAATACGCCGTTTATTATTTTCCAACTCAATCGGTGTCAAGTTGATATGTGTGAGCTTTTTTATTTTCAAGTGTGGAATTAAATATGTTTGGCCCTGTGCCTCAATTTCTTTTCTTATTTTCTATCCACGTAACAGAGAAATTAAGAGAGGTTAATTTGAACTTAGGGTGTGGTAAGAACGATATAATGATGATGTTAAAATGCGTATGAGGAGTTGACTGCATGGTGACGTGTAATTAGTGGAATACACGCACGATGAAATGGATGAACGTTGAAGGTTGAAGGTTGAATGTTGAATGTGAGTGTGATGATAGCGATAGCGATTATCCCGTGGAAATATGGAGCACCGTTGCTTTCCATTCCGTTTCAGCTTTGCATTTCCGTTGGTCTAAGATCGCCCCCTAAACCGTGGGACCCACCTTTCCTAATACCTTCTACCCTGTGGACCCCATCTAACCGCCCTCATCCTCAAAAACAACCCTACACTCCCTAACCCTAACACTTTTCAAATTCAATTTTACTTTCCTTTTCTTTCCATTTTATATTATTATTATTATTATTATTATTATTATTATAAACAACTCATCATGTGAATTCTTTTTTTATACACGATATTTAAGAATAGTATATATTAAAATATAATATTTTAAAAAAAATTTAAAAATATGAGTTAGAAAATTTTCAATGATAATTTTTTATACAAGTACACAAATTTAGATTTATACCCTATAGATAAAATAATTAAAAATTTTAAAATTCGTCAAAGATGATTTTTTAAATATTAATAATTTTTAAAATTTAAAACTTGAAAATGATAATTTTTTTTAAATATAAATATAAATACAAAATCACCCATAACAATTTTTAAAAAATAAAAAAATTCATGCATCAATTGTTAACAACTTTTGAAAAAATTTAATATTTTCATTTTTTAAAATACAATATTTTTTATTTTTTATATAAAAAATCTCACTCCATGCTTTATTTAATAAATAAGTTTTTTTGTTGTATAAAATGTTAGTATTTTATGACTTATTAAATTAAATTATTTTTTAAAACACAAAATTTAAACTAATATTTAATTAAAAACATAATAAAAAATTATTTGAGATGATAGAAACGAATATTTAAAAATATTGTTAAAAATACTTTCATTTAGCAACTAATACTTACACTTTATATGCACAAGTTAATTAATTTAAGTTGAATCCTTTATTTGTTTTAAATTTTTTAATAGTTAAATCTTAATAAAAGAATTTATTTTTTTAAAATCTATTATACAATGTTGTGATAAGCTTCTATGTTATTATATATTTAATATACTTAGATATGAAATAAATCAACATCTGAATAATCCTCCAATCCTGACCTAACTTAGATAATAATAAATAAATAAATAAACTCATTTGAATTGAATGTGAGTATACGTGTGAAAATTTTTTAATTTACAAAGGGAGAAGAGAGTTTAAGAATATAACTATATGTTCCACTCTCTACCTGTCACAGTAAATAAATAATATATTAGAGTTGTTATTTTATCGTCATACTTTTTATACTTATTAATAGTATAAATTATTGTAATAGTTAAACAATTTTAATTATAATAATAACTAAATAAAGTTTAAAAAAAATGCATGTTTTATTAAAAGTATAATTTATTTTTTATTTAAAATATTTTTGTTCTATACTTGTTTTTATATAGTGTTTAAATTGACATATAGTTAATATGTGATTTATTTTAAAAATATAAATTTATATCAAATATTAAAAATAGTGAGCAAGTTTGCTGCAGACTTTTCAACGCTCATAAAAATGAGGTTAGGTTTTAATTTTTTATTCTTATTCATTTTAAATTCAACTCTAAATTCACTCTCGTTTTTTAGTGGAAGCAAGAATGAGAACAATTAATCCTGCTTTCTTGCCATGCCTAAATTTTTTATTTAGTTTACAAAACTAAAATTAGCAAGATAAAAAAAATAATAGATAAAGTCAATAAGAGATAAAAATATAAAAAGAAAGAATAATAAATATAATATGTAATATGACACTATCAGAAGATAGAAGATGTTAAATGAATTATAATTAGCATGTGTCTATAAATTAATGTTATAATATATTCAATATGTTACTGTATTGCTTATCTGAATAATTTTTTCATCTCTTATATAGTTTTTTGAATTACTTAAATATAAAAAAGAATAAATTAGATTTGCTTAAAAAACATATTTATCTTGATTTTTTTTTACCGTGGTTTAAACTTTGGAATCCAAAAAATCACGTTAATAATTTTTTTGTTAAAAATAATATAAGATATTTATTAAAAATAGATTAACTAAAATATAACTACAATTAAGATTGATTAGTAAAAGTATAAATAAAGAAGACAAAAAAAAGTATAAATAAAAAACTTAATTTCATATTTTACCATCAAATAAAAATTATTTTTTCCCTTTTGTACATCTGATTTATTATTTTCAATTACTTAAATAAATAATATTTGTATCTTATTTTTTTGTCATAATTTAAACTTCTACATATTAACAACTTAGGAATTAGTATTTTGTGTTTAGAGTGAAAAATAAGTATAAATTTTGGAAAATAATTTTCTTTAGATTCAGTAAAAAAAAAACTTTTTTTATTATTTTTATCATTATATAAAATTTTATCCATTAAAATATGATGTAAACATATTTTAGTTTTAAATTTATATATAACTGCTAAGGATGTAAAATTTATTTTTTTAATTTCTAAGGACGTCATTGACAGATTAAATTTTTTTTTATCAAATATAAATATAAAATACTAAAATTTAAAATAAAATGAAATGTCTAAAATTTTGAGACAATGTCCCTAACGACAAATATATATATATATATATATATATATATATATATACATAAAATTTTAGAAAAAGTTTAAAACATAAAAACTTAAAAATAGCGTAAAAATTTAGAAATAAAACAGTTAAAAGTTATAAACAAAAAATTAAAGTATTTCAAATCGCTATTGATAATAATTAGGCAAGGTGATTTTTATTAATTTCTCGAACTCTAGTATTTTTTTACTAAAATTCTATATTTTGATATTTAAAATCTTTTTTATATAAAAAAAATATCCAATAATGGTTGTAACTATATAATTCTTTTGATTAAATTATTCTTTATTTAACAAATTTAGAATAGAGAGAACAGTACCTTTATATTACGGATATAGATCTAGTGCAGTTGACGTGGGAACTGAATGTGCAGTTCTTCGTTCGCTTAAGCCAATTTGACAAGGCTTAAGCAAATTTTACAATTTTTACTTAAGCCCATATGCCCTAACTTAAGCAAATGAAGGCTTAAGTGAGTACAATATGCATGGAGCGAAACAATGAATTAAAGCGAGTGTCTGATGCGCTTAAGCTAAAATATATGCGCTTAAGCGAGTCAGGACTTAAGCGAGGTTATAGTGGCTTAAGCGAGGGACTAGAAAACCATTTACCTCTTAACTTTTAAAATTGCGCTTAGGACTTAAGCGCTCATGTAGTGGCTTAAGAGAGTCAAGGAACTTCTAAAAGGAAAATTATTTTGGAGGAGGGGCAATTTGTTGAATTTATAGAAGAACTTCAGAGGAGAAAATGGAATACATTGGCTGACCCACCAAATAAAATTGATGAAGATATAATGAAGGAGTTTTATGCTAATGCATGGCCCTTGCACCCAAAAAAATCTGAGAAGAAGTCTTGCGTTAAAAGGATAGCCATCTCCTATGATAGGGATGCTATCCATGTATTGTTGGGGAACCCTCTCACCTTACAAGAAAGGCAGTTGTGCGAATACCAGCAGAGGAGGCGCCTGACCACAAGATTTAATGATGATAATGTAGCAAGGTCCTTATGCATTCCCAACAAATCATATGAAACTAACTATCAAGGCAAGCCAAAGAGGTTCAAGAGAGGAAATTTGAAGACATTGACTCAAATATGGATGTCATTTCTCTTTGCACTCACATATCAGATCTCCGCATGCCTTAGGCTTACCTTGTCTTCAGCATTATGGAAAACCTCGCAATCAACATTGCAATTGTGATCTCTGAGGAGATTCACCATCTTGTTATGTCCACCAACTCCCCTACTACATCTGCAACAAAGCTCTTGGGCTTCTGGGCATTAATCACTGCTTTAAATCCAACACAAAGCGACAAGTTGAAAAAATCTATAAATGCCCAGTTCATAAACAACTATTACATTAACCCATTGGACCAGCCACAACCATATCCAGCTTCTTATCCTTCTTCATCAGCACCACCATCAGCACAACCATCCATCCCAAAATGACACTCATGGAATAGCGTATCACATAACATCTGAATCAAATACAGCAACAAATGGAGGACAACAATTGGACATATACACATATATTACCAGATGGCGGCAAACCATCGAGCCTACACCAGCCTTAATGAATCTTTCTATCGCTTTACCCTACACCAGCATGTAGGAGAAACTTCAACATTTCCATGGCCAACCCCAAAAGATTTTGCAGCTGTAGTGTCATGGCCTGGAGACACACCTTCCTTCCCAAATGAACCTAATGCAAATCATGAAGATGGTGGATCACAAGGAGAGGAAGCAAAAGAAACGGGAGAAGGAGA
Organism: Abrus precatorius; assembly: GCF_003935025.1. Taxonomy (NCBI): domain Eukaryota; kingdom Viridiplantae; phylum Streptophyta; class Magnoliopsida; order Fabales; family Fabaceae; genus Abrus; species Abrus precatorius. The sequence continues at coordinate 6,204,513 of NW_020874384.1, read as the reverse complement.
AGGGGAAGTAGAAGAAAGGGAAGCACAACTTGATCATGAAGGTGGTAATGGGGAAGTAAACCATGTGGAGGACGACCAGCCTATTCATAATGATGTTGCTTTAGAAGATGCATAAACACTTTATTTTTTCTTTATTTCCTTTTTAAAGTTTAGATTTTAGTTTATGTTTGGAGTTAGTTCACATTGTAAAGTTTCAAGGACCTATTTAGTTTGTTGCAGTTAAATTATGGAATTTCACTTTATTTATAAATATCTAAATTCCTTTCAATTTGATTCTCTTTTATAATTTATTTGACTTGTTTACTAAATAAACCCAACAAATTACCTTATAAATTAAAACATCACTTACATTAATCATTTTATTTCCTTTTTTCAAAAACAATTATGTAAAGGACAAATGTATTTTGTTTTCAGAAGTGGTGTATATATGTCTGTCAATTTAAGTTGCTGTTTTTCAGTTTTTCTGCATATTCGCTTAGGCTGATATTGATTCGCTTAAGTCATTCTCTAATAGTTTAAGCTAGTTTATCAGTTCAAAAGAGCATTCTCTCTACATTTTTTTAATGCAATTTTCACTCAAGCTAAAGCATATTCACTTAAGCCAAGCCATGCACGCTTAAGTGAAAGTGTAATCCTAGGAGGTGTGCTCTCTATTCTTTTAGGCTTCAGCCATTAAGGTATCGCTTAAGCCCATCATTTACTTCCTTAAGCCTTAAAAATGCGAGCTTGAGCTCACAACCCACCAACTTAAGCTAAATCAAGCAACTTAAGCCAATTTGTAATGCTAGGAGGTAGGCTCTCTATTATTTTTCGCTTAAGCGCGTATATTTTAGCTTAATCGCATTAGGCACTCGCTTTAATTCATTGTCTCACTCCATGCATGTAGTACTCGCTTAAGTTAGGGCATATGGGTTTAAGCAAAAATTGTAAAATTCACTTAAGCCTTGTAAAATTGGCTTAAGCAAACGAAGAACTGCACATACAATTCTCGCGTCAACTACACTAGATCTGTATCCTAAAATTACTTATAGGGACGTAGCACTGTTTGCATTATAGGCTGAACGTATACAGTATGGTAGCGAATGCAGCCAATCGTATTAACACGCCTATCAATGTCAACTAGGGCACGTATAAATAAAACAATACTATCATTTTTTTATCAAAGAAAAAAAATATCATCAATGGATGTCCTTGTGACACCACATTAAGTGCGTGAAGTCATATAAATTAAATTAGATTAAAAAAAATGCTATCATTTAAATTAAATATATTTAAATTTTTTAAAATATGTTTTTTTCATGTTTAATTTTTATAGCTTTATTTATGTTTATTTTTATTATTTTTAGTAGTTGGAAATTAAATAAATTGTGTATATCTAGATTTCATAAATGATTAAAAATACGTTATTTTTATGAAAAAATATTAAATTAATAACAATTAAAAATATTTTTAAATTTTATAAACTTTTTATGTTTTGTTATGAAAAATCTCTTTTTATGATAAACACAAAAACAATCACTACTTTATTATCCTTCTGTCTTTCACTCTCTGAAGTTAAACTCAAATACATGCATTTAGGTGAAAGAACGTTAAATCGTTCATGGAACCATTACATGATTACAGGGTAATTTATATTAGGCTTAAGCTATATTTAATTTAACTATGTTAAGCTAAATTTTATTAAAAGCATATTTAGTTATAAAAGCTAGATTGTATTAATTAAATTTAATAATATTAAAAAGTATTATGAATAAAGATTAGAAGAAATTAGCATATATAATTTATATGTTTAATAAAAATTAAAAATAAATATTAATTTTTGCACCTGTTTAATAAGTGTTTTAGTCTAACTGTGTAAGATAAATATCTTATCAAATTCGTAAACTATTTTTTTAATTATTTAAATGTAAATTTTTGGTTATCATATAAATAAATAAATTAATACAATTCTGAACAATTGACTATTGAAGTAAAATGAAATCCTTTTTATTTTTTAAATGCACATGTTTTGTGAGAGAAAGGATAAAAAACATGATATAAACTATTTTTAAAAGTATTAATGATATAATTAAGATACACGTTAATAATTACTAAATGATAATGTCAAATTTCGTATAGTCAAATTAAAATATTATTGTTATTATAGAAATAAAAATAATAAATATTTTTTTTAATAATTGACTACTGAAGTAAAATGAAATTCTAACTTTTTATTTGAAATTCAAATATTTTTTGAGAGAAAATATAATGAAGATGATATAAAATAATTGTAAACATATTTAAATATAGGTTAATAGTTACTAAATGATAATGTTAAAATTTCGTACAGCCAAATTAAAATTCCAAAAAATAGAATCAGATTATGTTTGTAATCTAAAAAATAAAATTAACAAAATTTTATAGTTTTTAAATACTCAACTCAAATTTAAGAATTAAAATCTGCAAACTCTTAGAATATGTGAGATTAAATGGTCATATTAACAAATAATTCAAAGGAAATAAAATTTAAGTACAATATAATTTTATTAATTAAAAATGACATTTTAATTTAATAATCTATCTAATAAAAATAATTATTAAAAATCAAAATATACAATCGAATTTAAATATCAATTTTGATAAAAAAAAACATAAAATTTATTTACAATATCGCATTTAATTTTATTTTTTAAAAAGTTTATCAATAGTTTGTAAATGATAATAATGTAAAGAGATTTGACGATGGTGGTGGGAGTATTGGAATTGGCAATAACTAAGGTTAGTCAGTAAAAATTATGAATATAATTTGAGTTTATAAAGATATAATCAAATTTTGGTAAAGTAAAATAGTGTGTTGTGCATATGTAGAAAGGAAGAAATGAGAAGGAAAAATGGAAGGGTGGGACCGGGAGGGGATGGTGTCTTTTTGAAATGCTTTAATCAGGTTGTCGTTGGTTCAAGTTTCTGACTACTCTCTCTCTTCTCCCTTCAACGGTTCAATCACTCCCTCACTCCCTCACTCCCTTACCCTGACTTACCCTTAACCCTCGTTAGTTCACACTTGAATGAATTGACACCGCAGTGCATCACCATCCCCACCCCTTTACTTATAATAATAATAATATACCATTGCTGCTTTCGACTAAACTCAACTGAACTCAACTCAGTGAAGGCTCTACTGAGAATGGCTTACATGTGTGCGGACAGTGGGAACCTGATGGCCATTGCCCAGCAAGTGATAAAGCAGAAGCAGCAGCAGGAGCAAGAGCAGAAGCAGCAGCAGCAGCAGCAGCAACAACAACAGCAGCAGCAGCAGCAGCACCCGCTCTCCCTTCTCCAGCCATGGCCTCCCACCGACTTCACCGACCCCTTCCAAGTGCCCGATCCGGGATTCCACTTCCCTCCACTGGACCCTCATTCCGCCGCCTTCAGATTCTCCGATTTCGACTCCGACGAGTGGATGGATACCCTAATTGACACGCCCCCCGATTTCTCCCTCTACCCCTTCCCCTTCCAACCCACTCCACCCCCTTCTCCCTCTCCGCCTAATCAAAACGACGCCGTCTCGTCGCCACCTCTCCTGAAAGCCCTCTCCGACTGCGCACGGCTCTCCCTCAGCCACCCCCATCAAGCCGCCGAGTCCCTCTCCCGTTTATCGAACTCCATTTCCCAACACGGTAACCCCACTCAGAGACTCGCTTTCTACTTCTCCCAGGCCCTCTCCGCCAGAATCTCCTCTCCCAAACACAAACCTCCTTCTCCAACTCCTTCTCCCACTTCCCCTGAAGACTTCACCCTCTCTTACAAAACCCTTAACGACGCTTGCCCCTATTCCAAGTTCTCCCATTTAACTGCCAACCAAGCCATCCTCGAAGCCACCGAAGGTTCCTCCCACATTCACATCGTCGATTTCGGCATCGTTCAAGGCATTCAGTGGCCTCCTCTTTTGCAAGCCTTCGCCACTCGCTCCTCTGGCAAACCTCTTTCCATTAGGATCTCCGCCATACCCGCCATCGCTCTCGGAACCTCCCCTGCTCCTTCTCTCTCCGCCACTGCCAACCGTCTCTCCGATTTCGCCAAACTTCTCCACTTGAATTTCCAATTCACCCCTGTTCTCACTCCTATTCATCAACTCAACCACTCTAGCTTCTCCATTCAACCCAACGAGGCCCTCGCTGTTAACTTCATGCTTCAGCTGTATAACCTCTTGGATGACACCCCAACTGCGGTTGAAACTGCGCTCAGGTTGGCCAAGTCTTTGAACCCCAAGATCGTTACTCTTGGCGAGTATGAAGCTAGCCTTACACGTGTTGGCTTCCTCACGCGCTTCAACACTGCATTGAGCTATTTCTCTGCTCTTTTTGAGTCTCTGGAGCCTAACTTGCCCTCTGATTCGCCCGACCGGTTCCAGGTCGAGAGTCTTCTGCTCGGACGCCGGATCACTGCCGTCGTTGGCCCTGACTCGCCGGGAGAAAGGATGGAGGACAAGGAGCAGTGGAGGGTGCTGATGGAAAGTTGTGGTTTTCAATCGGTGAGTCTCAGCCATTATGCGATTAGTCAGGCTAAGATACTTCTATGGCATTATGGGTACAGTTCTCTGTATTCCCTGGTTGAATCTCCACCTGGGTTTTTATCTCTGGCTTGGAAGGATGTTCCTCTCTTGACTGTGTCTTCCTGGCGTTAATGGGTTCTTGACTGCTGGAAATGGAAATGGAAATGGGTTTCCACCTGGTCCTTTTAACTCTGGTGTGGAACAACTAATTAATTGTCCATATGCCATGGATGATCATCATGCTATGCTGTGCTGTGCTAGCCACTTCAATTGCTCAAGTTGTGCGATGCTGATTTGATCACGTGTCAGTTTAATTGGCGCTGCAATACTAGATTTTTAGGAGAATTAATATTACCACCACTTTTAGCAGTTCCACCCCCCCCCCCCCCTCTCCTACTACTCCCTTTATTTTTGTGTTCAACTTCAATTGATTTTTCTTTTCTTTTTAGCGTTTTGATGTGGCAATGTTATTATTATTATTAGGTTGAAGACTTGACTAGGCAAAAGGTGATCAAGGGAATAGAATGGAATTAGGAAGAAATGGGGGATGGGATGCAAGAAGCTTTCCTTCCCTTTGCTTCTAGCCATTGTGACTCTGTAAATTTGATTTTGTTGTATGGATTTAAATTCGTCTGAATATTAAAGGATTTTTATCTTTTACTACTTTCTGGCACGGACAAGAAGAGTTAAAATTTTCATGGGTCTCTTTCTGCACTCTTGGTTATATTGTATAATCTCGTCTGTTCTGTGCAATGGAATCCTCTTTTGCCCCAAGTAATTTACATTTTAAGCAAAAGAAGAAAGTCACCGTCTTCTATGTTGAAGTTGATGAAAGATCCTTTTTAACTATTTGCATGGACATTGGTGGGTGATGAGTGATGACAAACTCTTTACTCTGCCCCCTCCTATTATTCATGCACAGTCAACTGTGAAAAAATTATTACTTCACTGTCTAACTCACTGTTATGTGGGGAGAAGCCATTATTTTAGTTCACACCGTCTGATCTGAATAAAGTTTGTTTCTTTTTGTGTTTTGTGAAAGTTTTGTTTAGCAGCTAGCAGAGTATTTGCATAGGTTTGTTGCTAGTAGTGCTGATCTTTCACAAATCTATGGGCCATATGAGTAGCTTTGTTGTGTGTCTCTTTCATGATGCAATCAAGTTCCTTGTCTTGCTGGCACAGCAGAGATGGGGAAGATGAATCAGCCTCTTTTCTGAGTCTTCATAAAAACAATTGGCCAGAGCGTGACAAGGGAGACTGGCACTGCTGTTTCTGGACTTCAGTGATTGCGACAATTCAAGGTTGTGACTTGTGAATAAGACGTTCTCTTATTGATCTTGATGATTTGGCAAAGGGTCCCATAAATGTAGACTACACTTTGTGAGGCTGGGTATGCGTCCTATTCCCCACTTTATATGGTGCTTCATAACTCATCCAGTACCTTCCCTCATCTAGAACGCCATACCCCACTTGGCAAAAAATGAAACCCAAGTGCTTCCATAACAGAAAACTGTCATCCCACATGCTTCACTGCTTTGGTCATTTTAATTTTTTATATTTTCCCTGAAACAATTGCCAGTTCGAGTAGCTTCTCTGCCAAAATTTTGTTAATGAACTGAAACCTTACATTGAGATTAACTCTTGTTCTAAGTAATTTTGGGAAGAAAACGAGTGATTTCAGTGAGTTTCAGTCTTGGGTTGCTATGGCCACGTTCTTCCTGGTTCCCAGGTCACGGAAATATGCAGGAAAATAATTGGTTGTTCAGGAAAATGTAGAAGAAAAATAGCTCTTCTAAAAAAAAAGCATTTTTAAGTATACAATTACAGTTATTTAAGATGATATATAAAGTGAATTTAAATTACTTCATTTCAAAGGCTTTCTCAATAGTTTTATACATTATGAGGCGCTTCTACTTGGAAAAGATTAATCTGTTCTGAGCTGTAATGAATGACTGTTTTTTCAAGTTGTTGGAAGGCTTCAACTACCAAGACCCAAAACCTAAAAGTTGGCGTTTAGTTTGGGATTTCTACTTCTAGTCCTCAAGCTCTGCGTAATATTTTAATTGACGTAGTCATTTTAATAATTTGGTGTAAGATGTATGATAAAAAGCCAATCACGTGCATTTATCACATAACATTTGGTATTAAGATGTATCTTGAAGTTTGACAGCTGTTGCAATTGGCTTTATCTAATTAACATAGTTTGCAACTGCTGCGTATGATGGATAAAGTGCAAGAATAAATGGAGTTGGATATAATTATATGAATTTAAAATATCAATTGTGAAACAGTGGTAAAGTTAATTACTTGTTGTAGATATTGTGAATTATATCGTAAACGATTTACGTGATGTGCAAATTCTTTCGTGAGTGAAAAACTAAGATCTTCCTTTGTCTAATCACGCCTTCTAATCTTAAGTTCTCAATGGGACAAACCTAGAAAGTAATAGAATGTGTTTCCGTGATGGCAAAGAGGATTTAGCCACCATATTTATTAACCCTAGGTACTTCCCATTATGCACCTAGAGGTTAGGCCCACACTATATTCCGCATAGATTAGTATTAAGTGTCCAAAGCCCATGAGGAATTGATCATATTATTAATAGGCTTAAGCATTGTCAAATGGATCACAATATTAGTCCGTTTTTAACAAAATAAAAAATTACAATTGATTGTAGCCCATAATGAATTTTATAGAAAATTCTAATATTCTTCCACTTGGGCAAAATCAATTGTGTAGTTCATAACTTTTGAAAACTTTAAAAAAAAAAAAACTTTTAGGCTAATAACATGTTGTGATCACAAACATATGATCCAAAGATACAACACTTAACTAAGACTCTATCCAATAAAATCATACAAATATCGAATCATGGCGATAATTACATCTCCTACTAACGTAACACCTTCCATGGTTACAAATACTGCCAACCTTATCGACTAGTCATCAATGTGGAGTGTAGTGAGAAAATGACATGTCAATATGATCAAACAGTCATACTATCATTTTCTACATTAGTCCTTAATTTCTCTCAAGTGCTTAAAAGCTAAAGAAATTACATAATTCATTACAAACCTTTATGCCTTAGCTCTAACTGACATCAACCATCAGCATAGTGGTCTCAATGACACCGAGCTCAATATTTGGTCATAATACCTCAGCTCCAAATGGCATCAACCACAGGTATAGTGGTCTTAATGATACTAAGCTTAAAATTTGATCATGCCTAAACTTAATACAATGTCAATCACAAACATAATGACTCTAACAACACTGAGTTTTATATTTGGCAATCAATATAACAAATATGCTTATATATACAAAGATGTATAAAAAGATGTATTATCAATTGTTCAAAATAAAATAAAATACATGTCAACCAAACACAAAAGGTGTTCAAAATAAAAGGTCCAACATGATAAGAAAATGACATATGAGATAAACTCTCACTAACTAAGTATATTAAAAAAAATTCATAATTTTATGTTCTCAACATATACCTATTCAAATATAATATGCCTTAACTCCTTAATTTAAGAATCATTTAGCTTATATTATATATCAATATACTTAATAACTATGTCATTTTTCTTCATAAGATTTAACTGTCAAATTACTTTTATTTTAAATGCTTAGAACCATTAGTAATTTTATTTTATTTTTATGTAGAACACAACATTGTTATAATAATAAGTCTTCAATGGTCTAGCAATGAAAATCACAAAATAAAATCTTGTCATTAAGTTTCTTAACCAAACAATATAAGGGTCAACAACATAAACAAACAAAAAAATTTTGCTTATACAATAAAAGTCAATTTCTTACTCTTCCTGTATGTGGATCCCCCAATCATCATAAAGATGTATCCCAAAGTCAATTATTACTACAACACTCAAAAAGATTTATATATATATATATATATATATATATATATATATATATATATATATATATACCATAATCTCTAAATTGTCAACTCTCCCATACATAAGCTCACACTCTTCAATCCCTTGCAAGTACTTTATTACTCTCTTAACAACTATTCAATGATGAATCTAAAGAATGTATTTACATATAGCCAAAAAGTAAACTATTAAAGTAATGTTATGTCTAATTATTTACTCGCACACACTCAAAAGATGTCTAGAATTAGTTCTCTTGATAACAATCAAACTTCTCTCACTAAGCTAAAAGTTTCTTTTATTAATGTGTATTTTACTAGTTGATTATGAGCTTATTCCTCACGCAAAACTAAATCAAGAACAACAATTCCAAAAAAGGAATTTCAGGTATTGCTTTCATTTGCTATGATACAATTAGGGGACAAAATAATTGTTCACAAGAAAAAAACAAGAATGCATAAGAACAAATTATAAGACAAGGTATAACTCAAGATGGTAATAAGCTATCAATGTGAGGCCAGTAAAATAGTACATTCCCCTTTGGGCAGAATGCACAAACCAAAGTCATTTACCCTGGTCAATACCTTAGATTGGTTAATCCATAAGCACACACCGAACTCAGAAAATTATCCCCTTTGGGCAGACAAATCTCTTAACTCAATGCATTATCCAATAACTCCATCCATTTTCAACTCTCAACCCAAACATACAACCACCCCCTTTGGGAAGACAATTGCATGCAAGGATCAAAAGCATTCCTAAACTTATAAAATTCTCCATAAACCAATATAAATTGTCCCACTTTGGTGGTAACAGCTTGTAGCAATCTATGAAAACTCTTATACAAGAATCAATTATCTCTTGTCTAAAATTATGACTTAGTCAACAAGAAGATACGCATCTAACAACATTCTTATTAGTCATTCATTAATTATCAATTGCATTCTTAATATGTTTATACTCAAATAGTTATAATTATACATTAAAAATATTATTAAATCATAACTAAATATTAACAATAATTTTGTTGCACAAAATCAAATAAGAAAATTGAGCACAAGAGCTCTTAGGAACACAATATCTAAGTTGTAGTAGCATAAACTAAAACTTATAACAATAATAATGATGAATTAATTTTACATCAAATTACGTAATAATGGTAATGCATAACTTTAATATATATATATATATATAAGTCCTTATAATGAGGTCAATTACACATTCTCCTTTGGGCAGAATGTGTAAACCATGATCACTAAGGTCAGAACCTCAGATGAGTTACTCAATAAGCATACAATGAGTTTAAGAACCTATCTCCTTTGGGCACATAGATTCTTTATACCAATGTACCTTCAATAACTTTATCCATAAATTTCAAAATGAGTTACTCAATGAGCATATACTAGGTTCAAATTTTATCTTCTTTGGGCAAATATATCACTTCCAACAGCTATATCAACAAATCAACTCTTTTGACCACAAAATTTGAATTTCAAAATTTGAAAGATTGCAATAGTAACTCAAAATTTGAAAAAATTGCAATAGAACATGTAATTCAAAATTTGAATTGGCAATAGTAAAAAACAAAGACGCATATTAATTCAAATTATTACAATTGCATTTATAATGCAATGGAAGCAATAAAATTTAAGAATTAAATATTATTCTAAATTAACGCACAACATAATAGTAGCAACAGAAACACATCATCATAACACAATAAAAATATGAAACGCCACAAGAGAAGCATAAACTCACACACTTACTAAAGTATGTACTAAAATGGCAGTGACAAGAATATTGCAATTTATAATTCAAAATTCGAAAACATGATAGTGAAATAATATATAATCATGCAGTGACATCACATATTTCCCTCAATTATATGTAACGATAAATTATTAATATATAACAATGATAATTAATGCAAACTTAAATATTATTCCGTACAAAACAAAATAATATATAATTGACCACAAAGCATATAACATAAATTAATAATGTTAAGGTTGGTCGAACAAGATCAAAGTATCATGTTTGATTTTTTTAAAAACTTTAATTTTAATTTATTTTGATTATTAACCCTTGTGGTAGCAAAATGTCCACATACGGCAATAGACTCAACATAGCATTGCATCACATAATTCAAAACAAGCGCTCAGCAGTAGCAGTTGCAGTTGCTAACAATATTGCATAAATATTGGATTACACAAATCAATTAAAACAAAATGCGTAGTAATTTGTCATAGGCAACGACAAAATAATTCAATTATTAAAAAATTAAAATTGAAGCGCTAGTAACAATAGAAAGCTGATTTGCGAAACGTAATTAAATAAAATGAAATTAGCTATAGGAGATGCACACATAACGTGATTCATTCAAAATTAAAATGGTCATATGACATCCACATTGAATTAGGTAATTTTAAAATTAAATTATGTCAAACAAATACTCATTGAATTACGTAACTCTACAGTTAATGTATGTTAGACATACAAACAAAAATAACAAGAAATTATTAATGCATATTCAAATAATATTAGAGGCAAAGATCAATAGATTTAGAAATGCAACAAGATAACAGCCAAAAAATTAAATATTATAATATATATATTATATATATATTAACACAATCGATATGTGATTCAAAATTGACCCTAAATGAATACAAATAGCGATTACAAAATTTGATAAGTTATAAAATTGACAAATCAACCATGAATGGCAGCAACATAATGTAATATAACACATCAAAATTTGCAACACAAGAACGTATCACACTGTGACAGTATGACAGTAGAATACTGAATTCAAAATTTGAAAATAGAAATGCATAAATTTCATACAAACATGACAATCGACCCAATGAAAGAATATCATATAATTCAAAGTTTGGAAAGCAACCTAATACATGTAATTTAAGATGACAACAAAAATAGTACGTATAATCCAAAATTGCAATAATAATAAAAAAAAGGCGATCAAAATATTTTGAATTCAAAATTTGAAAAATTAACATGATGACAACAGAAAAATTTGCAACAAACACGATAACAGTAACACAAATATCGGATTAAAAATATGGCATCAGTTGCAATAACAATAACACAAATATCATATTGAAAACATCGCAAAACATCATACGGTAGCATTGCATCAAATTGAAATTGAAAATAACAAAGGTAATAGGAATAACACATAAATATTAGATATCTAATTAATATCACAGCAACGCATTAAATTGGAATCAGAAATTGCAAGCAAGCGTAATGGAAAACAATGCTCGCAGTAAAATTGAAATAAGCATATAAAATATTCATATTTAACTGAAAAGTGTTGAAATATTAGGTATTACAACATAGCAATTGAAATATTTATTCAATTCAAGGTATTAAATTATTGAATATTACGACACAATAACAATGGCAGCGAAAAATTCTTTGATGTGAATGTAAATTCGTTCATTTAGTAAATAATTTAGAAACAATAACAGTGATTAAAAAATGAAAATCATCAAACGCATGAATTCAAGAATTTAAAAGAAACGACATTGAAAAAAAAATCTTCAACATAAATTGAATTGATTCAACAAATAACAGAGGCAGCGACGATTAAATTTGGAAATAAAATGACAATCTGATATATATCAACGATACAAATAGCCCACATAATTTAATCTAAATTCAGATTAATTAAAAATTAATAGTTAGATCCTAAATCATATAATGATAGGCTATGATACTAGATGTAAGAATAAATGAAGTTGGATCTAATTATATGAATTTAGAATATCAATTGTGAAGCGGTGGTAAAGTCTTTTACTTGTTGTAGACATTGTGAATTATATCGTAGACGATCTACGTGACGTGCAAATTCTTTCGTGAGTGAAAAGCCAAGATCTTCTTTTGCCTAATCACGCTCTTCTAATCCTAGGTTCTCAATGGGGCAAACCTAGAGAGTAATGGAATATATTTCCGTGACGGTAAAGGGGACTTAGCCACCATATTTATTAACCCCAGGTACTTCCTATTATGCATTTAGAGGTTAGGCCTACACCATATCCTACATAGACCAGTATTAAGTGTCCAAAGCCCATGAGGAATTGATCATATTATTAATAGGCTAAAGCATCATCAAATAGATCATAATATTAGTCCATTTTTAACAAAATAAAAAATTACAATTGATTGTAACCCATAATAAATTTTATAGAAAATTCTAACATAAATTTCATACTAGTTTGCTTCAACAAAGTCACTATTTTCATTGCTTCTTTCGTTAACCTTTAATGATTACATATATGCCATGCCACCAAACCCGGATACGCAAAAAATCATTCACGGATGTGTTGTATCTGTATCTGATATAGGTACACGTATATTTTGCTCTATATATAATCAATATGATATACATAAATACAAGTATATTTTACTTATTATATATTGCCATATGCGTATTCTAATATTTTAAAAAATTATCATGTTTATGTATCATATATTTAATACTTGTACAACATAGGTAGACTGCACACGTGCAAAACTATGGCTCTTCTTTGAAATGCTAATGGTGTTTAGAACGAAGTAAATCTCTAATACCTTTCAGGGTTGGCACTGAGCAGCGCAGTAAAATTTCTATTTCAGCGACTTGGTGATACAATGAGGATAGGATTCTGGAGGGAGCTGGTGGGCAACTTGATTAGATCATATGTTCTCTTGGTGTTAAATGCCATGACAGCTTCTGGACCCATAAAATTGTGGCTCATTGACTTCTTCATTGGAGGGAATATCAAAATAATTTACGTCAGAGACCCAAACCCATTTGAGTAGTATTGGATCATGTTATTTGATTGGTTGAGCTGTCTTGCGGTTGCACTCTGTTGGGCAGTATGATTAATTCTCTAACTAATATCTTGGCTTTGCACTGCCTCACGCATGTGTGTTCAATTAATTTCATTCAATTCTCCCCTTGTTATATAATCCAGATTCTGAGACTTTATAACCATTATGATTATCTTGATTTTCATAGTTAAAACTGATTAACTAATAAGTAATCATGTCTGAAATTTGTGACTACTGGCCAGACTGCAGAATGCATTTACCTTTTACCCTTCAATTATGCTCTGACCAACTCCTGTGTCCTCTGAGAAAGTAAATTTTCATGATCCGTATACTACAGAATGTTCAAATGACGTCAATGAAGTCAAGGATGGAAAATTTCTGAGTCAGATTTTTCCATCATCCCATTATGTACAGCTAACTCTAACCACCTAATTTGCTTTCTCACCTCACCTTCTTGCTAAACAGGCCTATGCCACTTTCACTCCCAACTTTGAGATTTAGATGAAATAAGTAATTCAAGTAGTTAGGAATTTTTTACAATTCTGGATTAGTGGATTAGTTCCTGATAATATTAATTACTCCATTCCACTTATTTTGATCACTCTAGTACTATATACTAACTTTCAATAAAGTTCACCTCACCTGGGTCCTCATTCTTAGGCAATTTCATTGGTTTAGCCCAAAGATTCTTACGAAAGTTTCCCTCTTAATAATCATTTGCTCGTGCTTTTTTTTGGAGAAGGCCATTTTTCCAAACATATTTTTATTTTGTTATTAAGTGAAATCCTATCATCACTCTACCAAATGACCCGGGCTCATTTTCTGTTATTAGAGTCAGCATAAAATTTACCATAATAATAAAATGTTAAAAAGAAAATGCCAAATGAGTGTGTTATAAGCATTTTTCTTTTAAAACATAGTATTTTCTTCTATTCAACCAAAACATAGGTCACTCATTAGCACTCTGTCACCGTGCTGGCTCTGACTCTTGCTTTCCTCTCTGACTGTTTCTAGATGTTGTGTGGTGTGTGACTGTGTTGATGAATGGGAACTGGTATTGTATTATACCTAATGGATATGCTAACACATTGAATTCTCAAGAATATTGTTGAATACGAATTTTATAATAAATGCTTAAAATTATATGAATAACCAACAATTACTTAGGTGTTTAATGAGCACCATACTGAAAAATAATCACTGGAATAATGTGTTTGATGAATATATGCGGGTTGAAGCTTAAAGCCTGACTGTCTTTACCTTTACGGAAAAAGTATACTCTTCAAATAGTCATGCTTCATTAATCGTGCCTAATGATCCTTCTACACGAGCACGGATTTTTCATTCAATAAGTATTCAAGTATAGTGATGGTGTTATAGATCACGAAATATGATTGTACTGTTAGAAATATTACTTTCAACGTGCACCAAAATTTCCCCTTAGAGTTAGTCTTTAACTTATAGGGGAAGGGAAAGAGAAGGATTAAAGATATGAGGAATGAAGATAAACAAAATTTGGGTAGAAGATGAATACAGGAAGAACACAAGTTACAGAAAGAATTGAGGAAAAAAAACTGCATAAATTCATCATTACGGATTGCTGGTTTATATAATATGTCATACAGCTACATTGGAAACAAGACAAGTAGCAGCATAGTACTATGAACAGATATTTATAGAGGCAACAAGGTGACTGATTAGAGACATTTGGCCTCAATCTCCTCTAGTGTTAGCCCTTTGGTTTCTGGTACAATAAGGTATATGAATACAAGAGATGCAACCGCTATTGCACAAAATATGTAGAACAAAATTCCTGCTCCCAGTAATTCCTGTGAAGAAAACAAAGCTAAGAGTCAGACAGGTAATTTTGATGAAGCAATGGGTTCACTGAATAGCAAGTTTAAAATGATGTTTCCGTTACGGCTCAGTACAGTAAGGAAAAAACACAATGGGAAAACAAAATTCTATTCATTGCACATCCTAATTAACCAAATAGAAAGAGAGAAAAAGAGACAGTCATCAATACATTCAATGGAACACCGATTTAAATCAACAATTGAAACAAAAAAAATTCACATGCATATGTATGATGTGAGATCAGAATTTTGTAAAATTTGGCAATCATCTGATTGATGAGATGACACATTTAAAATATATGGTGAGTTTATGGTCTCTCGTTTAAGATCTTCATCACCTCTAGTGGGGAAAAAGCAAATGTCACAAGGGCATTTGCACCAAAATTGACAAGTACAGCTATACTAAGTCCTCGTCCTCTTAGGCGCAGGGGGAAAATCTCTGCTATCATGAGCCAACCGATTGGACCAAAGGAAATCTGAAAAAAACATAAGGAGATTCATTCAAATCAAACTATGTGGTATAAGTATGATACTGAATGTAAGCATTTATCTCGGTGAGTCTTCAGCTTACATGATCTAAATCATGATATGAAGAATGAAGACAAAAGAAACTTCACCTGATAACAGCCTACGTACAACAGCAGACCAACTACAGCAACAGCTGCTGTGTTATCCAAGAAAATGTAATACGAACCCAGAAGGAATAAAGAGATCACCTGTTATATAAAGAAACACAAGTTCTTAAATTTTGAAGAATGTTTCACAAATAAAATTTTCATGTCACAATCATTCCTCTTTTATAATTAGCGAAGCTGAAGTTGACTGTGCATGCAGAAATAATTAGCAGATTGGCCTGGGCTTCTCAATTTGACATTGAGTTTTCTTTTCTCAGGAAATTGCTACCAAAACCAACCATCAGAATCAAAGAGATAAGAAGGAACTCACCATTCCTGAAACTCCTCCAAGTAGTAAAGGCCTCCTTCCAAGTCTATCAACAACAACAACTGCAACTCCAGTCATAATCAACTAGAACAGAAACAGAAGGAAGTTGCCATGGAAAATATTAGGGTGACTGGATAGATGGTCATACGTTTGGCAAAAGAGAAGGACAATGAGAAAATACAAGATTCAGGACTAAGGAGTCACAAGTTTATTTATTTATTTTCTTTTCTCCAGCTGAAAATGTGACACGTCACACTGTATAGATGGGAAAAGGAATCCACTTTGTTCTTAAAACGAGTTGTTTATCAAGAGCTTTTGCATAGACACATTGGAACTCAAACATGTCATTTAAGCGAAATTAATTAAAAATTAAATACAGAGGGTAGTGCCAATCAAAGTCTAAAATTCTAATCCATTAAAAGTTATTAAAGAAGAATTTATTAAGAACATGGTAATAGTGCTACTATGTTTTAATACAAATTCACACATTAACTATTAAGTAAATGAAAAAATAAGATTTACCTTAAAAAAACCAAGGAGAATAGAGACCCGGGTTGCATCGGATGCTACAGAGAATCCTGCACTCTACCAAATTGGATTGGATTATAATGTTATCACAGCTCATTTGTGCCACATAATAGATTATATGAATATGCAATAATTTTCCTTGACTAAGTCTAAAATTAACATAATACCTGAAGGATCGATGCAGCATAGTAGAGCACACTTGGTTGCCCTGTGATCTGGCATAATTTGCAGCCTATGGTATAAATATACAGAAATGTTGGAAACTGATATTTTTTACTATTTTACTTGAGCAATTGCAGTACCTGTTGAAACAATACCAATCCTGCGCCAATCCAAAGGGCTTTTAAGCATTTCCCTTGGAACATTTCTCCGAAGGTAACTTCTTTTTCTTCCCCTACACAAGAAAGCTCTTCCAGAATCTCATCTACTTGCTGAGGAGCAGAATCACAAATAGCCTGACCATGAAGCTGGATCAAACTACGAATTGCTGTGTCTTTCAAATCCTGAGCATCCCCTTTCCCCTGTATAGCCCGTAAAAGTAGCCATCTAGGAGAAGCTGGGAGCCACCACATTCCAAGTCCCATGATTACTGCCACAGGACTACTAGCTGCAAACATATACCGCCAACCAGCTACAGTGTCTACCAACAAGCTACCAATTCCATATCCTGTCTGCACAAATGATATGTAGTCATTTTTTGTAATACCAGGAGATTCAGGACAGAGAGTAATTTGATAGAAGATTATTTCTGAGAAATCTATACAGTAATAGAATGAAAAATTCAAAAAGTTTATTTGGTTCCTGCATTTATAAAGCACACAAGAAAAGTTAAGGTCCACCTGGAGAGTTCAAAAACTTACAACAATCCCAAGTACTATAAAGAACTCTTTTAAAGAAATTAGTTGTCCACGTATTGGTGTTGGAGCTGTCTCTGCAATGTACATTGGAGCAGCATGCATTGCCTAAAAGAGATAAAATTAACATCATGTATCTCGCTTCAGAGTTAATAAATTACAGAGAAAATATACAGCAAATTATTTAAATATTTTCTCTGCATAGATTCTTTAACTAGCTATTCCTTTTACAGAATAACTCATTTCCCATTTTTCTCTTTTCCTCGCTTGCATGTTTCTACCATTGCAAACTTTTCTAAAGTCTTACAAACTGATATAACTGGATGTATCAATCTTAATTGAAAACACTGCTAGAGAAATTTAATAATGGAAGCCTAAAAAACTGCATAAAATGATATAGCACATAAAATCTAAGGGTTGACATCATAATTCAGTGGATTCAATAAATTGATTTACATTGTTTAGGTAGCGTTGATAAAAATCACTTTTGGATGTGTAAGTGCCAATAAAAATGGTGTTTGGTTTAAATTATAAAAAAAATTAAGGGTCATTTAGTAAAATATACTCCAATCTCCAAATGTGATTTTCTACCAGAAAAACAACAGAAGTTTCTTATCAGTTGTCAGAATACACAGAAAGTATCTCAGAATATATTGTAGGTGTCATGTCAGTTAAAACAGATGTACCATGGCATACCCACATCCCACGTCCTTCTGCCTCTAGCCCCTTGGCTAGATGCATGGGTGAAGCAGAGGCCCACTGTTCCTTGTGTTGAAACTCAGTTAAATTATAAAGAATGAAAGGAAGTATTTTAACTCTTGAACACTTGATCAAATAAATCTTAATATCAAGTCAAAAACCAAATCTTCTAAAAGCATGATCTGTTACTTAGGCGCACACCCACAGATCATTTATTGCTTTAAGACATAAGACTGAAATCCCACCATCTTCAATTGTCTACATGGTATGTACCTTGACAAATCAGAAATTAACATTACAAGCTTGGATGTACTATTTGGGTGAACGAGAGCATACCAGTCCAATTCCTATGCCAAAGACAATTCTCCCAAGCACCAAAATTGGAAAATTAGGAGCTATTGCTGTTACAATGGCTCCAACAAGATACAGTAATGCAGATGTAATCAGCTCCCTTCTTCTACCTAAAAATCAAATTTGTCACATTAATTTCACTGGGGAAGAAAATAGCAAAGATGATAACTGATTGACCTTCCAAAAGAAAAGATGATGACTGATAAAAGGGGAAATTACCTAAGAAGTCAGCAACATTGAAGGCCAATACAGAGCCAATTAAGGCACCATATAATGATCCACTAGTCTGCAAAAGACAGCAAGCATCAATGCCTCAGTATGTATTCAAGATCAGTACATAATTACAAAAATGAACAAATGTGTCAAATCATAAGAATGACCAAAAGACAATGGTAACCGTGACCAAAGAAAAAGCAAATTAATAATTTAATTTAAACTTACAAGAAGACCAATTTCAACAGAAGACAACTTGTACCAAGATATTCCACTTAGCGTTGGTGACTGCATAGAAGGGAAATTGTAAGTAAACAAGAAAACCATAAAAAATATACAACTGAATAAAGCTGCCCTGTGTACTGTTTTTTCACTTGGATAGAACCACATGGCCTTTTTTTTTTCGGGGGGGAACATAGACACTGTGAAAACCCCAACTAAAGAGATCATGTAACTGTCCTAACTATAAATTCATTCCTAGTTGAGCATCTGTGTTATGGATCTGAATTATGCAATTTATACAACTAATCACCATAGCCATATCCGATGAGTATATGGGAAGCATTGCAGATAAACTATGACAAAACTACTATACCATGAAATTATGCTTTAAACAGATGGAAAGTAACTAGTGATGATACAGCAGAAAAATCTTGGTCCTTTTTAAGTTCAGGAAATTATTACAGGTGCTGCACCACAAAATTAATATTATAAAAAAGATGAGTCAGTACCTAAATTATAGTAAAAGGGTGTATACCTGAATGGAAATGGTTGCACTAGATGTGGCACCAATATCATAGCCAAATAGAAAGCCACCCAGAGCTGGGAAGAGAAATCTGAGATTTTTAAAATGCATTTTAGGTAAGACTACAGGCAGGCTTCTTTTTCAAGTAGAAAAAGTATCACACAATCAATTCAAGACTCATTATCAGAAAATCAGTGGGGGCATAGTGAACATGAAATAATGCCATTTTTCTTATTTGAAGTGGTCATATTGTTTCATCAATGTCAAGCAGCAAGAAGATGAAGAAATCTAAAAGAAGGCCAAGATATGTTATAAAAATCAACCCTATAAACATGAGAAGCAAGCTAATTTTATGGTTTTGATACTGTATTAAGCTGTAGCAGGCTATACCTAAAAGCTCAAGGTGATATATGGTATGAGGACATCAAAAATGATTTCTAGGAAAAAAAAATACTCAAAGGCAATCTATTATTTATGTTGTCTACTCAAGATTCTGAGATAGGATCTCAAGGAATCATGAATTCCATGGGAATCAATTTTCTTTAAAATGAAGGAAACTAACACTCATTGTTTATAACCTTAGGGTCAAATTCATCATCAAGCTGCGCTCCACCTTCATCCTCACCATCACAATAATGAGTGATGAGACAACAATCTATGATGAAAAAAGAAAGAGCAATCAATTCCTTTCCCAATCCCCAGTACAACGCGATGTCTATCAGCCATTCTCTAACATTCATGATTAACACATTTTTCCACCTCACAAACATGATCAACATAACACCACTCAGTGAAAATTATGGTTCTCAACATAACACCACTTACTGTCTACAGAAATTACGGTCCTTTACCAGAGCTAGTCCAAGCTAAAAGCTGATTATTTATTTAGCTACCAATTGATTTGTATGTTTTGAAATGAAATAAAGATAGATGACAGATTTCCTAAGCATCCATCAAAATTAACGCAGAAGGGATCAGAAGTTAATACTCACGGGAGAATTGTAGCAGAGACGGAATAGCTTTCGGAGTCATGAACCCCATTAAGCAAAGGCTCCCTTGCACTCCTAATCTCACCAGATGACTTTCCTTCCTAATGAAAGTCAAAGCATTTCAAGCGTTATGAAAGTGAAAATAAACACCAAAAGATAACAGCAAACTAGTTTAATTGCTAGTAAAACAATGCATAGCTCTGAAAGTGTTAGTGTGACTGTTTCTGATTACAAGCATTCAGCTTATTCTTATTTCTATTAATTTTTACCGTAGACCGACCAAATACATAATCAAGAGCTAAATGCACATAATTCTCTTCTCTGTTTTCACTAAAAAAATTGTCGATAGGCATGAATTTGCAGCTATAAAAATGACAATTTAATTCTCTTATTTCTATTGAGGCTCTGTCATAATGCACACGCTGTAACGTAGTGCATCAATATATCCAAATTAAAGGAGCAATTCAGTATACGTTAACTTGAGTGCATGAATTCCAAAACCCCAGATCAAGCGAAGCAGTTCAAGTCGTTTTCTTTGATAAAGTTCATATTTTGAGATACCGATTGAACCCATGATTGTTTGGCAGCCAAAATTTTTGCTCTTTTTTCTCTCTGAATTTCAACAGTTTCCTTCCCTCCCAATACAGCTTTTCTCAGAAACCAAACAAAGTCTTGCACTATGCTAAAATTCAAATTCAGGGTATAGGCTGAAAAGTTCTAGCCCACACAGGAAGAAGAACGGAAAATGAAACAGAGATAGATAATATGGATAGAACCTTTGCGAGAGAGGAATGAGGGAGTTGCTCACGATCGGATGCCATTTCTTTGAAGTTTGAAACTCTGAAGGTAGAAAGAGATAGAAATAGAGGGAGTAGTTGTAGAAGAAAGAAAAGTGAACAAAATATAAATAAATAAATAAAAAGAAGAGTGAACAGAAAATAACCAAGTTTGAAAGGGGGTTAGAGATTGAGTTTGACAACGAACGAATAAAGAAATGAGTGCACGTTGAGGGGTAGAACACACGTGTCTACATAATTTCAGTAATACAACATCATGCATTTTACCTTTAGATGTCTAACTAATTCAACCTCAACATACGAAGGAAGAAAACAGTTATACACACCGAATGATGACAGTGCAATCCTATTTTTTAAGGTTAGTTTTTCTTGGACATGTTTCTCGACATAC